>NW_021604761.1:518049-607479 GCF_004785775.1 Grammomys surdaster | reverse complement strand
TTTTTTTTTTTTTTTTTTTTTTTTTTTTTTTAAAGATTTATTTATTTATTATATATGAGTACACTGTAGCTGTCTTCAGACACACCAGAAGAGGGCATCAGATCTCATTACAGATGGTTGTGAGCCACCATGTGGTTGCTGGGATTTGAACTCAGGACCTCTGGAAGTGCAGTCAGTGCTCTTAACCACTGAGCCATCTCTCCAGCCCCCAGGACATCTTTCAAGGGAGGCAAGAGCTCCACCACATCTCAGGTAATGCTGTCTTGTCCTTAGTTTGGTGTTGAGTAGATTTTTCTGTGTGTGGCCATTTCTTCCCATTAGTGTCTGTTGCCTCTTCCCTCCCCGCCCCCATACTTGAATTTGCTTTGGGTTTTTTTGAGACAAGGTCTCACTATTTAGCTTTGGAGCTTACACTGGAGACCAGGCTGGCCTAGGACTCAAGAGATCCACCTGTCTCTGCCTCCCAAGAGCTGGTATTAAAGGTGTGTGCCGCTATGACTGGCGGTTTTGCTTTTTAAAAAGCGTACTGGAGAGATGGCTCAGTGGTTCAGAACACTGAGCTTCCAGAGGGAGCTGTTCTTCCAGAGGACCTGGGTTTGATTGTCAGTACCGGTAATGGTCACTCACAACCATCTATAACTCCAATTCTAGATCCAGTGCCCTCTTCTAGCCTCCACAAGGACCAAGCAGGCATGTAGAGCACAGACGTGCATGCAGGCGAACATTCATACACATAAAAGAGAACACATTTTAAAACATTTATGTTGAGGTATTTGTATGGTGTGTTGTCCGGCCTGTGTGTCATATCCCCTCCATCTTCAACCCCTGCCCCGTTTTCTTGCTGTTTCATGTCCAAGTGTTTGTTTCTGTCTTTGACATGTAAGAATGTAAGAAAAGGTAATAGTCCCGACATTAACTGGAGAGTTCTGAGTTCTGACTTAGGGCTGCCTCTAGCAAGAATGCCTTGCTGGGGTCACAGTATACTCTGGGGCATGACAGAGAGTAGCTGCTTGGAAGTGCCGTGGAAATACCTTGGTAGGCTTGGGGACCAGGTGTTAGCGCCATCTGGTGGAATGTGAAGTTGGAGGTGTGGGTGTCTGGGACTAGGGAGGAAATATCCAGGAATTCTCTCAGCTTCCTGAAGCCTGCTCTTCACCTGCCTCCCTGCTCCCCGTACCTGTCTTCTCTCATAGACTCTGTGGAGGAGGGAACAGTTGTTTCCTACCTGTCTCAGAGCTGTGTACTGTCAAACAGTCATCACGTGGGAGGCAGAGGTGAGGCAGGGTAAGGCAGAGGAATGTGTATCCTACAGGGTCTGGTACATTCTGCCCTAGGAAGCTGTATATTGAGTCCTGGATGTTGGTCCTGGTGAGAGCACGCAGAGCACTGTCACTTGTGTTCGGTCCTGAGATGGGCCGTTCATGTCTGTCAAAGCCTGTTTCCAGGCCCGTGTAATGTCCCCATGGGCCACTTTGCTCAGCTCGATAAAGCAGTCACAGCCCTTGCAGGTTTAGGAAGGGCAGCCTTCTGTGCTGGGATAGGAGAAGCATAAAGATTCCGAGTTGTGTTTTAGTGTTTCTGTTACATGTGTGAGTACAGGTGTGCTTGTGCCACAGCATGTGTGTGGAGGTCAGGGGTCATCTTGTGGAAGTTGATTCTCTCCTTCCACTGTGGATTTTGGGGATCAGACTTAGGCTCTCAGGGTTGCATGGCAAGTATTTTTACTGGTTGAGCTGTCTCACTGACCTTGTCATGTTTTAAAATGTCTGCAGTCACCTTGCCCAACATGGAAATACTCTTTTCCCAGGGGTCCCTCCCTGACGAGCACCTTGACCTTGCTTGTATCGTGTGCTATGTCAACCCTGGGCTAGCCCTGTCTTCTTTCTGTCACCCCTGACCCTCTCACATAGCTCCACCTGGAATAGCTGTTCATGGTGCAGCCAGGCCCCAGTGTTGGTGAGCTTGGGAGAGACCAAGGTCTTTAGAAAGACTTCACTATCCTCTGGCCCTTTTGTTTTTTAGATTTTATTCTATGTGCATTGATGCTTTGCCTGCATGTTTGTCTGTGTGAGGGCATCAGATCCCCTGGAACTGTGGTTACAGACAGTTGTGAGCTGCCATGTGGATGCTGGAAATCGAACCGAGGTTCTTTGCTCTTAGCCAGTGAGCCACCTCTCCAGACCCCTTTTGTTGTGTGTGTGTGTGTGTGTGTGTGTGTGTGCGTGCTGGAGATTGATGTTGGGTATCTTCCCTTATATTTACCGGTTTATTTTTGTTTTTGCGTGTACGTGTGTGTGCCTGTATTAATTTATGTGCACCATGTTTATGCTTGCCCCCGCAGAGGTCAGAGGGTGTTCAATCCTCTGGAGCTGGAGTTAGCCGGGAGTTATGAACTATGAGAGGTTGGTACTGGGAACTGGACTAGTGTCCTCTGCTAGATAGGTGCTCTTAAATGCTGAGCTGTCCCTTCAGCCCTTACCTTTTCCTTTCCTTGAGGCAGGGTCTCACTATGTAGTCCTAGTGACCTGAAACTCACACTGATCTCTGCCTCCTGAGACCCTCACGTTATTGTTCTGAGACAGAGGCTCTTACTGAACCTGGAGCTCATTGACAAGACTGGCCCGCCAAGGAGCTCCAGAGATCTTCCTGTCCCACTTAGATCTTCCTGTCCCTCAGCCTTAGGATTGCAGGTGTGCACTACCATGCTTCACTTTTGTTTGTTTTTGAGACAGGATCTTGATTTGTAGCTCTGGTTGTCCTGGGACTCACTAAGACAAGGCTGGGCTTGAACTCCCGGAGGTCTGCCTAGCTCATGCCTAGATTTTTATGTGGGCGTTAGGTTCTGAATTCAAATTCTCACGATTTTTGATGGAGCCATCTCTCTAGCCTTCCTCAGGCACTTGGGGGGACAAGGGAGCAGGTTGTTTAAGACAGGGTTTCTCTGTGTATTTTCTGTGTCCTGGGACTCGCTCTGTAGACCAGGCTGACTTCAAACTCAGAGATCCACCTGCCTCTGCCTCCTGAGTGCTTTGGATTAAAGGTGTGCGCCGTCATATCCAGCTTTAGTAAGTTATTTTTCTTTTGAGAAGCAAGAACAGTTTTTTATCCTATGTTATCTCTGGCCTCTTCAGTCTCTACTGACATGCTGTCTTTAGAACTAAGTACCTTTTGTCAGTCTCTTCTCACTGGGACCATACTCAGGAAGTTCTGAAGTTTCTTCCACTGTTCTTTGGGTTGGCCCTGGAGACTGATGTTAAGAGTGGTCTAGAATCCTGTTGCTGTCCTGCATAGGGCCTTTGCTGGAAAAGTGGGTTCTTTTAGTCTCCTTTGTACATAGTTTTTGTGTTACATATAGTATGCTGGATTTAATTTTTGTGTGTTGGGGATTTGGAGTGTGTGTGTGTGCTTGTATGTATGTATGCATGCGTGTATGCATGCGTGTATGTATGTATGTATGTATGTATGTATGTATGTATGTGGGAAACGGAAGGAGGACAGGCAGTCTTGGCCACGTCTTGCACTGCCTTCAGGGCATGACGTGCTGGAGGAGCTCTGCTCTTTTGTACCACAGGGAAGGGATGTGAAGTTGACTTGGCTGATCCTGGCCTGCTTCCTGGAAGAGGTAGCAATGCCCTTGTTCTATACCTGGTTGGTGGTGGCAGTGGAATGTGGCCAGACAAGACAGAGGAGAATCTGTTGCTGGCACTGTAAGAAGATTGTTTGAGACCATTGTGGTGACTCAGCCAGCGCAGGGGCTTGCCACCAAATCTGATGACCAGAGTTTGATCCCCAAAACCCACATAGTGGAGAACCAGCTCCCACAAGCTGTCCTCTTTCCATGTGAGTCATGGCACATGTGTACCTACAGTCACATGTGCCTCACACACACACACCATAAGTAAACAGTAATATAAAAAAAATTAAAGAAAAAAGAGACTTGTTCATTTGGATGCCATTCTAGGCTCTCAGAAATCTCATGTCTCTTGTCTTTGGTCCTCACAGCACATTCTCAGCCTGGATTGGCAGAGGGACTCCTGGAGGAAGTAGGGAGCTGCCTTTCTTGAGGCTTTCCCCTGGGCACGCACTTCTTCTTCACCTTTGGTAGTTTACAGCTTCCTCCTGGGGGCCTCTTTTCCACCTATTTTGCAGTACCCGGTGAGCGCCTCCTTCTATGGCTCTCCCAGCACCCGTCTTGGACTGTAGCTGCCCTGAGCACTCCTGCTGGCTTCTGTTGGGGTGGCTTCTTATATACAGTCCCCTCTAGTCCTGTCCTCAAGTTGTATATACCTTATGTCCACCCCTTCCTCTTTTGAGACAAGTTCTTACTGTGTAGCCCTAGCTGTCCTGGAACTGCAGTGTAGGTCAGGCTGGCCTTGAACTCAGAGAGCTCTAAAGGTCACCACCTCTCAAGCGATGAGACCAAAGATGTGCACCACCAGCCCTGGCATTTTAATGCCTCCCTGACCTCTGTGGGCCCTTCTGTCACCTAACACCCTGCTCTTTTACCGGTCACTTGGCCTCTCATTGTGCGGCAGTGTGGCCATGGTAAGAAGCTGCATTCTGCTCTTCTCCTGAGTGCTGCCTGGGGAGGATTTTAGGCCTGACATCTCAGTCCCTTCCAAGAGGCACCTGTGCATTTCCCCAAACTGGCTAAGGCTTCCAGAGCTAGGCTGGGGCTATGAGCTTTTTAAGGGTGTGTTCTTTTATACCCAGTGGGTGCTAGCTGGCTGTAGGATTGGCAGACCTCACTACCTTTTCTCTGTGTTGGGAGAGTGAGATGTGTAGGCAGCCAAGCTGCTGAGGACCCCTGACCTAGAGAAAGCTGGCAGCTGTAAGGATGTCCTGTACTTATATTCTCTTGTCTGTGCTTTGGATGTTTTAGTGGTTGTCTTTAATTTTTAAGTTGAAAACAGATGTATACCTGTAAACCCCAGTAGGCTGAATCTGGAGGATAGTTTGAGACAATCCTAGGCTACAGAGCAATACTTGCCTCAAAAGGGGGACAGAGAATTTGAGAAAATGTGCTTTCCTAGGCTGTTCCTGAAGTGGATATCTACCCTCCACAGGCCCTAGGCATTCATTTCCCCTAGGGGGAGATGGTCCCTGGGTTGATGCTCTGTGTCAGTGCTGCCCTCTGGTGGATAGCGCCTGCTCTGCAGCTGTTGAATCCAGAATAAGGCTGCTGTTCTTAGAACCTCAGTTGCCTGGGAATAGCATACATGTGGAGGGAATTCCTGAGCCTCACCATTGGAGATTCTAACCCTTGTCAAAGGCCTACCAGCATTTGGCTCCCCAGGCATACCCTTCATTGTCCTGCACTGGAAAAATGGGGATATACAATGCTGACTGCCTAGTTTGTTTCTTGCAGGACTCGGATCATGGCCTGTAAGCACTGCTGTTGTGATTCATGTAGGTATAGTCCCTGGTAGAGAACATTTGGAAGGAGATTTGGTGTGTTCTGGGCCCTGCCTGGGGCCAGGATATGACATCTGCTTGGGAACAGTGGGTGACTAGAGCTTAGTGTTGTAATGCCACTGTCCCAGGGGCCTGCTGAGCTCAGGCAGAGTCAGGTGTGCCTGCCAGTTGTGTTTCTAGGGCCTCTTCTGAGCTGGAGTTTGCAACCCATTTTTGGTGTACAGCAAGGAAGTGGGGAGATAGAGAAACTGAATCCTTCCTTGTTCCAAGCCTGGAGAAAAACTTAGTCTTCCATCCTCTTTATACTAAAGGGAAAAACAGGCCAGAGAAGAGTAGGCCTTTGGCTCTTGCCTGGGTAAGAGGGACTGCGGCTGTAGGCGGGGGCGCCCACACACTAGGGTTCCTGCTCCAAGCACTTTACTGCCCTCAGGGGTGAGAGGTGGGCCTGTTTTCTCCATCAGTTCTGGTTCTGCCAATAAACCCGATCTGGTCTGAGCCATCCGCCTCCCCAGTCAAGGGAGAATCTATTTTCCAGGTTGTAGTGTGAATCCTCAGTGGCACCTACTCTGACCTAGGGGACAAGATCAGCCCATTGGTACAGCTGTGGTGGGTGTGGAAGGTGCCTGGGGTCTGGACCTCAAGGCATTTTGAGAGTCCAGGACATCTCTCCAAGGCCCTTAGGTCAGTGGATCTGCCCTGAATGTGGTTCTTAGTGATTCTAGGTGGCCCTTATGACAAAAGCCCATGGCTTATGTCACGCGCCTACACTGGCATCGACCCACCCTCAGCTCTGCTCACATGCCCCTCTCCTTGTGTAGGTCCTTGCCCGTAGGTCTGACAGGTCTGAACATAGCCTCTTCTGCCAGATCTGGGCCCTGTGGGACCATTGGCCCCTGGCCACTGTGGCTGGTTTTAACATCAGTGTGGTGGTATGGGTGAGTGGTAGCCAGCCCCACAGATGGATTGCCTCCCGCTGCTCTTAGTAGCCTGGCACCGAGTGTCACCCACTGTCTGGGCTACTAGACAGCAAAGGTTGGTTCGGCCCTTGAGGGAACATCACTGGGTAGGTTCCGTGATACAGGGGACGGGCTGAGGCCTTGAAGTACATTAAGATCTGGGACAGCATTTATTCTGTGCTGAGGCCTTGCACTAGGTGGGGCTGCTCAGAGATTTGGGGTGGCACAGTGTTTGGGTCTTTGGATCTAGGTTCCAGTGTTGGGAGAGTGGTTCTCCCTACATAGTTGACCAGGGGAATGGGGCTGCACCGTAGGCTAGGTCCTCCTGATCATCAGAGGGCTTCTAGGGACCTCCAGAGTAACTCTCTCCCTTTGTCTCTGCAGGCTGCCCTGCCTTGCCCGAGGACAGCGGACACAGGTGCCCCGAGCAGAGATGAGTACGAAGAGGACAGCTCTGATGAGGAGGTAGGGTTCGGGCGGAAGGTCCTCGATTCCTGCTGTGTGAGATAAGAGCTGCCCTGCCCCTCAAACTGGCAGAGCCCTGGGGTAGTATCAAGCGTTCCTGCAGGGGCTCTGCTGCTGTTTGTCATGGGAGCCAGGTTCTCAGGAGGCTGCTGAGCCCTGAGTAGGCGGCCTGGCTTAGGCTCTCCCCCCATCTGGAAGAACAATCTGGGGGTCTGAGACAGATGACTGAAGCAGCACATGTGTGTCATTGCCAGGTTGAAGATGAGAGGCACACATGGCTTAGCAGTACCTTGTCTGTCTGTGGGCATACAGGGCCAGAGGTAGCCCCTCCACTGTAGTGTAGACTGTTAGTACTCAGAGCTGAGGGTGTCGGGCCTGGGTTGACGTGAGTCCACCTGTGTTCTGTATCTGAGGGGTGGCCACACTGATACCAAGGGCAGGACTGCCATATCCTGTTCTCCTTGTTGGCTTTGCCTGTTCCTTTCTCTGGCAGTGGTGACCGTGGTACCTTCCTGACTTTCCCATCTAGGATGGCGACTAACATAGTGAAGAGGAAAATGTCGCGCTAGACTGGGGCTCCCTGGGATCCTCAGGGAGTGGGGCCATTGAGAGCCTGTGGACTGTGGCCAGAAGGCCAGCAGGGTCTGCAAGCTCTGAGAAGCTGTGCACACAGAGGCAGTGGGCCTGGCAGCTTGCTCCTCCCTGGTGAAGCCTGGTCCAGGGGCTGAGTAGTGGCCACTGTATACCTCAGGATGTGAGCTTAGGAGCCTCTTCTTGGCTTTGGTGTGGGGCCTAAAGGGATGGATCCTCTTCTCGGGAGCGCTTCCTGCTTGCCTGTCAGGGGCTGTCCCTGAGGCCTAGGGGAGACACGCGCCCCCTCTCTGGCTGGGCTTCCTCCCCACCTTCAAGCTCTCTTGGCAGTGTCTACAGGAGCCTTGGCCGGCAGCCCGATCCAGTCTCTGCTGCGTGTTCAGAGAACAGAGACAAAACAAAATAAATTGGTTTCCTGGCCGGAGCAGCGGGCGCACCGGCAAGGGGGGCTGCACAGCACGGCTCCTTGCCTGTCTCCCCTCCCCCCCAAGGGGCCCTGGCTGTCGGCAGCCACATCCTGTCGGCTACTTTTTTATGCTTGGTATTTTGAGAAATCAATGATGATTGTATATGGAGAATAGGAGTGGGGGAGGGGCATCCAGAAGCGGTCAGTGCCTTGAACGAGGTCTGCCAGACCCTGCCTGCCCTCAGGGAGGTATGCTCCACCGGACCTGTCCAGTGGCCCTTTGAGAAGACTGGGCAACCTCATGCTGTGTGTGATATGTGCAAGAGCCCCTTCGTTTCTCCTATGATGTGATAAGTCTCACATGTCATGCTAACACGAGTGACAATTCTGCAGTAGTAGAGATGCCCATCTGCTGAGTTCTTGCAGTTATAGCTGACCAGCAGCTGGAAGGGACCACAGAGCTCAGCTGTCAGGAGCCAGGCCAGTCTGGACATACGCATCTCTTCCCAGAGGCTGCTCAGGGCTTGTTCCCCACCAGGGACTGCAATTAGCTTTCTTAATCTCAGAGCAAGGTGGCTGCAGCTGAGAGGATAGGCCACCAGTACCTGGCTAAGGTTCGGGTCGGGAGGGAAGCGTCAGCCCACCTCAGGCTGCCTGATGGAGAAGCCTGAGACAACAGACCAGCTCCAGGAATGTCTAGGCTCCTCCACACTCTAAGGCCTGAACTGTCTGTAGCTGTGCCCTAGTCGCTAAGCACCTATAAAAGGTCACAAGCTACTTGGGCCTCAGGAGGGACAGCTGGAAGTGTCTTTGGTGGGGTCAGTGATACCAACCTCAGGATTTTGGGCTAACCTGAGCCACCTGGCAGAACTAGCTGTGTAGGCTATATCATAGCACCAGATATCCTACTGGATTCTGGACAGGGATACTGGAAAGGTGTTGATGTGGTTTGTCCCAGTGGTAGTGACCTCAACAGGAGCCTAGAGAGATGGCAGCCTCGTGGACTGGGAGTGGTCCTGTGTACCCTGCTGTTGCTGTTTTAAGGTGGAAGTGCCCCCATGATAGCCCTGTCCTCTTCTCTTGACCATTCTTGGACCTGAATCTAGGACCTGGGTTGGGGACATGGGAGCTTCTGAGCCCTGTTGTCACTTGCCAGTGTGGTTTTGAGAATACCCCAATGTCAGTGGCTCTTAAACTAAGCAGTCCAGAGCACTTTTTCTGATTGTACTCTGGCTCCTCCTTCTCTTCCCCTAGATTCACAGACATGGGCTCAGCTGAGTGGGGGTAGAGCCCTCCAGATGAGGCTAGGCATAGTGGGGATGGAGTGGGGTGGGGGTGACTGAGAAGCAGCTGTGCTGTGGCTGCCCCACCCCCACATGGCCACTTCACCTCCTTCCTACAGCAGTGGGGCTTCATAGACGTGATCTCATCCAGTAGTTGGGACCCCTGGGAGTGGACTGGGATAGAAGGGCGTCTGAGTGGCCAATCTTCCTTTCCTCTGTATATCAAGCAACTGGGAGAAACCAAGGCCAGGCATGGTTAGGTAGAGAAGCCCATGCATCTGCTCAGCAGGCCTGTAGCCCTGTTCTTCAAGAAGTGTAGCCAGTATGAAGGTTTCAGGGAAGCCATGACTTCTGGCCTGGAAAGTCTGGGAAGAGCTGGTCTCATATTCTTCAAGTCCCCAAAGCCAATGGGCCTAGGACCATTGTGTGACCTCTGACCAAGAGGGGGCTGAGTCTGGGAACTTTTTTATTGTCTTAACACCTCTCCCCCACATACACACACCCTACCCCCACCACCTTGCCTGATCTATAACTCAGGATCCCATAGGGACATGGCCTGGCCTGTCTGCATCCAGAACCTGTGATCCCCTCTGCTCGCTCGCCAAAGGCAGTTAATGGCTTCTCCCAGCTACTGAACCGGCAGCTGCCTCCAGTGCGCTGGCGGTCTCTGCTCCTCCGGGGCCACCCCCGCCTGCCGGCAGTGTCCTGGCCGCCTCCCTATGTGCACTCTACTCTCTCCATGCTTGCTTGTGTTACTGCTGGCAGGGGAGCTTGTGGGCTCAGGTTTCCATCAAGTGAGTGACCCTCCCTGCTGTTTGTAGAAGGCACCCGGGTCTGTGCAGACTGCTCTGGCGGCCATCCACTTGAGGCTAGCTTTTATGCCTGCCTCCAAATGGGGCCTTTGGCCAGACTCAGATCAATCCTTCAGGTCTAGCTCCATCCCACTGGAGCTGCCCAACGTAGGGACTCAGCAGTAACTACTGAGTGGATTGGGCATGTGTCTGTAACTACTGTTTATAGTACTGGACAGGTAGACCTTAGTGCCATTCCTTGACTTTGGCCTGTGGCTCTGAGAGCCACACTGCATCAGAGAACCCCAGCTGGCAGGGAGAGGGCCTTGGGAAGGGTGGGGGAGGAGCAAGTGGAGGAAGCCAGTGTCTCTTATGTGGGTCAAGAGTTGGTCCTGGCTGTGGCTGCAGGTAAAGGTAGGGCTACTTCAGATATCTTCTTGCTAGGGTTGGCGGACAACTGGAGAGCACAGTAGGGCAAATATTTGAAAGGCAGGGAATGCTGATTATCGTGACTGCTGATGGCACAGAACAGGCACCCTTTGAGGAGGCTGTGCGGGGCTGAGGCTGCCTCGCTGGGGAAGGGCTCACATTCAGCAGCCCTGTGAATGTGGTGCCCTGGACCTCCCTATCTAAAGCATCGGCTGAGTGTGAGTAATGAGACTCAGAAAGACCTTCACCCTCAGCTCGAGATAAAGGCTTGGTTACAAGCCTGTGCCCAGCTCAGTGCCTGTGCAGGGACCTCTGGGGTCTCCTGCTCACAGAAGGAGAGAAAGCACCATTTAAATCTGAGTGGCCCCAGGGGAGGGACATGGAAGGTGAGGCTAGGGCAACTGTTTTTCTCCCCAGTGTCCTCCATACATCTCAAAGACTCTGCCTCTCTGTTCTCTTGCTACGGAGCTGCAGCAGCTCAGGTGGGCTAAGCCAGGCCCTCAAGGGACATTCGGCATGTAGAGGGGAGTAGGGGACTGGAAGCAGTCTGGTAAGGAGATGGTAGAATCAAAGTTGGTACCTGCCTAGTCAGCCCCTGTTGGATCTCAGCTGGTTTGGCATCAGAACAGGAAAAGACTGTCTCCCTCTGGTCTGTCACGCAGGCCTCTAGTGTATGCTTCAGAGCCTAGCATTCCATCTGGAACCTTCTGTTGGGGTCAGTGTGGCATGTGAGGCCAAGGCAGCTGGCTAGTGCTGAACAGTCAGAGATAAGACACCCCATGAGGGGGAGGTGGCCGCTCAGGAAGGCCATGAGCTCTGAGACAAGAGGGTTGGTGCAGGGGGGCTGAGCAACAGTGAACACTACCCGCATTGTAATCGGAGAGGGGCTGGGGAAGAGAGAGACCGAGCGAGGCGGCTGACCCCATGCTCCCCGGGGACAGGTGGGAGAGGCAGAACGAGGAGAGAGTGAAGGATTCCAGAGGTGGGCTGGCTTCCTCTCTCGCAGACAGACACGGGAGGGAGGTGGGCAGCGGGCCAGCCCCGTACCTGCAGTTCCAATCTGCGGTCCTGACAGCTGCAGCCACTTTGGGGAGGGGGAGGGGAAGGGGCTCATCGAGAGCGGAAAAGTCCCAGCCGACACTGTGTCCGGTGCTGTGGGGGGAGTGGGGGAAGGAGATGGAATAGGATGGAGGGATGGATACATGTGGACCTACCAACCTCATCCTATACCCTTTTTCTAGGGAGCTGGGTAGCCCCCCAGGAAAGCATGGCCCTTGAGTCTGTCTGCCCTCCCTCAGCCTGGCCTGGGGTCTCAGTGCTGGGCCTGACCCAAAGGGGTCACATGTGTTTCCTGGCAGCCCGCAGGTGCTGAGCAGGGCGGGGGCGGCTGGCCTGGGGTGCAGGCTGCCTGGTGATGAATCATGTGGTGCCGCCAGCGGCTCATTCCCCAGGCTGGGGACAGGGAGCTGACAGCTGAAGCTGAGCCGAATGTTTCCAGCCCAGCTCAGCTCAAAAGGGTGGCTGCTGGCCCATGGTGTGGGCCAGCCCCCCCACCCCAGCTGCCTCTGTGGGGCACACACTAAGGGCGCCCCTGGGTTTTGTCCCACAGCTCCTCAGTGTGGTAGAGGGTAAAGTTGCCCCCTGGGAAGGATGCCAGGGGCTGTGGTGGGTACAGAGCACCTGCCACTCTTTGGCCATAAGCTGTTGTGGACTCACGTGGAGCCACAGGATGGGAATGGACCATGCCACCCCCGGTCTGGTTTGAATCTGGAGCAGTGGAGGGTGACGGAGTGTTCTTCCCGCCCCTCCCCTCCCCTCCTCCTGCTGGCTGTCGGGCCAAGCCCTTAGCCACTGCTACCGGTGCAGCTCAGGGAGTGGTTGGGCTGCCTGCCCGGGCCTGAGGCTGGCCAAGCTGCAGCCGCTTTCAGAGTCAGGCCCTGCAGTGGAGGCCTTGGCTGGGCGCGTGCCGCACCCCAACTATCCAGGCCTCTAGAGAGCCTTCCAGCCCTACAGCCCATTCCCTTTCATCTGACCCCTCTTGACACCCAAGCCTCCAGCTCTTGTCGGTGGACTCTGGCCTACCAGTCATTCTTACTGAAGCTCAAGCTTCCTAGCTCCTGGGCTTCCCCACCTTCTGCTTTGCCCCAATCCCTTAGCTGGCTCTTTCCTCCTCTACTGAGCTCTATTTAAGTCATAAGATGCCTAGTGGAGCTAGCTGGGCATGGTTTGGGCCTCTGTCTGGCCCTATAGCCCCCAGCCATGCTAGCTACTCAGACTGGCAGCCTCTGCACACGGAGAAACATACACCTGTATTTGGGAACTTTCTCTGAACCTTCTGTGTGTGTGGACACAGGTTTATTCCTGACATTGGCCCAGCCATATGACCATTAAAGTAGGTACCACTCAGTCATTGGTCCTTTTGGGGTTTGTGAGGGAGAGGCACCCAGGTCTTGAAATGTGAGACCTCTAGGTGAGGGGGAGGAGACCTGTGTCCAGCAGAGTAGGAATGCCAGCTGGGGTCCTTGGGTGAGGGTTAGTGCCCATCTACCTGATACAGGTATACCCTGCCAGGTTGTGGCTCTGGACTCAACCCAGCGTCTCTCACAGGGTCCTTGTAGCTTGGAAGTGAAGTTGGGCAGAGCTGTGCATGGGGAATGCATGAGAAAGGAAGGTGGCCTCCCCCAGCCCCAGCTGCAGCTCCAGGTTCTGGCTTCCTGGGCTGCAGAAGCTCTACGGTGACTGAGTGTGCCCTCTCTCCCTCCTCTGAGCAGCTGTGAGCTCCTACAGGATTAAAGGGAGGAAATTTGGGGTTGGGTTTCTTTCTGAACGAAACCTGCCGCTGTGACTCTTTATCCCGTTATATTTCTATCAGATTGGACGCAGCCCCCTACCCCTGCCTTAATGGCCTGGCTTTGAGAATTTCCTCCAAAATTATACCTTTGTTTCCTGCACCAGCATTCCCTGGAGCCCATCAGTGCAGAGGAGGGGCCATGTTGTCCCTGCTCTATGAGGATGCCCACATAGGCCTCAACACCTGGTCTCCCCCCAGCCAGGGACCAGGAGGCCTGCCAGTGCCAGCACCTGGTGCCCTCTGCCACTCTCCACCCACTACCTAGCCAGAAGTCAGGCCTGGCCTTTCTTCTCTGTTGTACCACTCAACTAATTGTCACCTGCAGGGTTTTAATGATCGGCCAGCTGTGCGCGGAGCCTGCTGAGAGTCTGAATCAACCTCAGAGGCTAGTGGGATCTTTGGTGGAGTTGGGTAGGATAGAGTGTTGGATGGCTAGGAATCTTTCCAGTGTGAAGCTGGAGGCAGGAGAGCAGAAGCTCTGGCAGTTGGTGGACCCAGAGTCTCTCTGGGCCTACATGGGTACCAGTTGGGATGTTTAGATGGCTGCTACTCAGATGGTGTCCTCAGGCCCACCTAGGCTTGCTAGCCTACTTGGCTGGACAGCACTGCTTACTTAGCCCCTATACCCATTTTTAATGGAACACTGCTGGTGACACCAAACATCCACAGACCAGGGCCCCATCTGGTCCACCCTCACCCTACTCCTTGGGGGGAGGCAAGGCTGCAGTATTGCTTGCTGTTGCCTACTCTGAGCCAAGTGGGCTTGCCCTCTCTTCTCTCCTTCTATCCTACTCACCACACAGCACCTCTCCCCCTCCCTGCTCCCTGCACACACACACACACACACCACACATATCACAGATCCCTGGTACAGACTCTTGATATCTAAGCCTGCCTTCACTCTGGGAAGATGGGGTGAGAGAGTTAGGGTCATAGTGAGTACAGATCCTTTCAAGAGGACAGTCTGCCTCAATTTGGAAGATACTGTTTCGTTTTTAATTATACAAAATTTCCAGACTTTATATTATCATATTAAAGACACAAGATGCCAACACTAGGCCCAGGTAGAGAGCCAGCATGGAAAGTTCCAGTGGGCCTGGGTAAGTGTTCGGCTACTTAGAGTCAAGCCATAGCCCGCCTGTCCATCTCTCTGTTCATAGGCCCTGCTCATAGCTGGGGCAGGTCTGGCCCGGTGAGCGTGATCTTGGGGACCTGTGCTCAGATCAGGTCCAAGGTGGGGCTCTCCGTGACTCTTCAGTGGCATCCACCTCCACTAGTGGCATCACCTCTTGGCTGCTGTGGACCCTCCTCCTTCTAACTTCGAATCGCCGTCTTTCTGTCACGGTCTTTGCTCTGCAGAGGGGATGGGGGTGTGTCAGGGTCTGGGTGGAGACTTAGTGTCACCCAGCACTGCCCAAACCTTCCTGGCTTCCTGTTGGGGCACTGCCTGTGCTAGGGCACCCCCATCCCACTCTCCTACCACCCCCACAGTGCATTTTGGGGAGGGGAGTATACTGCTGCACAGCCAAAACTGTAAAATTAAATTTCCCAGATGTTCAGGCCCCAGGAGCTTGCGTGTGCTGTCTGGAGAGGAAATGGGGATTGGGGAGAGCCGTTGTATTTTTTCCCTGCTCACCCTGCTTTTCCGGTGCCACCAAGTGCGGCCAGAGCAGTAAATCATGGCTGGCCAGCATCTCTCAGTTCAGCCTTCTCCCCTAGCCCATCTCCTGCAGGTCTCAGTAGACCAGGGGAGAGGCAGCAGGTGCCCATAAGCCTTGGGGTGGAGGTGGGCTGCAGGGGTGGAGGGGTAGTGCCACATCAGCCGAGTGGGGGGTTTCTTTTGGATTGCCTCACTGTTTCCCCTTTGGATGGGAGCGTATGGATATACTTCTTACTTCTTGAATTCACCTCCTTTCACTTCTCAGCTTGATGGGGAGTAAAGCCTGAAAGTAAGGCCCCTGAGCCCTGCCAGGTTCCTGCTGCCTGCCCTCCCTCCTAGAACTTCTGGGTGGCCCTTTTCAGCATTACTTGTTGATCCTATATTTGCGGGTCCCTATGACCACTACCAATGGGAGTCAGTGTCCCAAGGTATGGCTCCTACGTGCCCTTCCCTCCTTTGGGCGCAGCTTTGGTGGCAGGTGTAGATGCTAGGGAATGCTGCCCCTGCCCTGCACCTCTCTGCCTGGCAGGTGTGGGCTGGTGAGTACATTGGGGCCCCTCGGTGCTCCCAGCCCTGCTCACCAACTTTCTCTGGTTGCTGAGGCAGAAGGTGCAGATCTGTTTGGGCTGAGTGTTCTCGCCGCCGTCTCTGGCCAGTGGTGGTGGTGGCGGCGGCGGTGGCAGTGGACTGCCTGCACGACCGCTGTGAAAGAAAGCGGGTCCCGAGTGGCATGGTTGCCCGTCGCCGCAGGCCTCACCCACCAGCAGCACATTGCCCAGGTGAGAAATGTAGCTGGAGGCCAGGCGCAGCGTCTCAATCTTGGAGAGCTTGCGATCCGCTGGCTCGGTAGGGATGAGTGTGCGCAGCGCGGTGAAGGCCGTGTTCACGCTGTTGGTGCGGTCCCGCTCGCGCGCATTCGCTGTGTGCCGCTGCCGGGGCTCGCGGCCTGGCCGCCCCCCGGGTCCTGGCCCGCTACCCGCGGCCCTCCGTCCTCCTGCCCGCCGCCGGGCGCCCTGGAGGCCGCAGCGCGCAGCATGCACACGGCAGGGTTTTTCATCGGAGCCCGAGCTCTCGCTTCCGCGGTCCTCATCCTCCGACAGCGGGCTCACCTCAGGGTACAGGTAGCGACCCGGCGGCGGCGCTGAACGCAGCATGGCGAAGGACATGGGCCGGGCAGGGGGCGCGGCGTCAGCTCCACGGTGCGCTGCTCATGCCGCCTCTTTAGGTCCACAGGCCGCCGGGCCAGGGGTCTCCGCTGCGCCCCGCGGTGGCGGCTGCCGGGCGAGGCGGGCACATGTGTTCGGACTGGAGTGGGGCCGCCAGCGGAGCAGTGCCTTTATAGCAATCGGCTCCTCCCCCCCACGCCTGGCCTCCGCCTCCCTTTCTGGCCTGGAGGAGTTTACTCAGAGCCTGTGCTTGCACCTTTTCCCTTTTTAATAGTTGTGCCTAGAGGGTCCTGAGCATCTTTCTGGTTGGGGAGTTTCTGGGGTGCTACTAATGCCCCAAGACCATGGTGTCCACTCCACCCATTCTGCAGGGAAGAAGAGAATAAATCAAGAATCAAGAGGCTTTCTCTCCTGGCATGCCTAAGTTCACCCAGCTGCCCTGGCCCTGAGTGCCTGGCCACACCCTGTCTGACTCTCCTTCCATGTGCATTTGGGTCTTTTGTGCCAGGCCGTGTGTGTGTGTGTGTGTGTGTGTGTGTGTGTGTGTGTGTGTGTGTGTTTGCGCGCACCCGCATGGGAGGTGACTCCAGCAGTGGCAGTCTAGAAAAGGGTGTGTGGGGTTGGCATGACTTGACTGTATGGCCTGTGCCTTGTGCCAGAGTCTTACCCCTTTGACCCATCCTGCCTGGGGGCCCCACCCCCATCCTTGCTGTATGCTTCATGGGGCTCCTCAAAGCCAGTGCACACGTGGATAAGATCAACACCTCTCCATCCCTCCAGTTTAGAAGTTGTCCTCTAGGTGGAGAACGTACAGCAAGAGCACAGGGCATTTCTGGGCTGGTATGGACAGGTGCAGTGGGACAGGGCCCAAGGGGTCTTTCTGAGGGGCTGCTGGCACTCAGCTGTGCTAGTTATGTCTGGGCCCCTCCTCCCTGTGGCTACTGTTGCAGGAAGTGGCCGCCTGGGCAGCAGTCCCCAGGCTGGGAGGAGTGAGGGTGGTGGCTGGCAGGGGCTGAAACCAGGAATGTGTGTCCAGGAATGTGGCTTCTCTGCCCACTGAAATGGGAGGGGGAAGATCAGCGGTGCAGGGAGGGGGGGTCCCTGACCACCTGCCGGGCGAAACAAGTTTGTTTCCCTGTGGTTGGGATGGGGTCTTCCCCTGGTTTCTGCTTTATAAAGTACCCACTTCTACCTAAGGCTTCTGCCAGGGGAGGGAGCCCATAGGCGATGAGGTCATCCCTGTCTGTGGCTGCCCAGAGCCTTGGCCAAGGAATCCAATGAGGGGGGAGGCTAGAGTTGGCATCACTTCAGTGGAAAATGTGAAGGTAAAGCTCTGGCGCCTCCAAGGGCTTGGGGGAAGGGGGCATAGCACCCCTGCCATGCCACGTCAGACCCTGGGGCCAAGGCTAGGGCAGATTTTGGGTCACTTGGCCTCTGGGCACATGGGGCTGATCTAGAGTGGCTCGAAGAGGATCAAGGATGACAGGGACAGGTGCTGACGTGGTGACTGTGCTACAGGACATTAGGAACACTGTGGGCAATGTGCCCCTGGCCTGGTACGATGACTTCCCACATGTGGGTTATGACCTGGATGGAAAGCGCATCTACAAGCCCCTGCGAACACGAGATGAACTGGACCAATTTCTGGACAAAATGGACGACCCAGATTTCTGGTGAGTTGGGCCTAGGGTCAGGACCTGTGGTTCCTTGAGCCAGGAGTGTGGCGCTGACTGGCTTTCCGTTAGGCGCACTGTGCAAGACAAGATGACAGGGCGTGACCTGCGGCTGACTGATGAGCAGGTTGCCCTGGTACATCGGCTTCAGAGAGGCCAGTTTGGAGATTCAGACTTCAACCCCTATGAGGTAACGGACAGTTGTCCCTAGGGTCTGAGGTACATGCACCCCCCACCTCCCAATCTAACATCTATGCCTGTCTCCATAGCCATCCGTGGACTTCTTCAGTGGTGACATCATGATCCATCCCGTGACCAACCGCCCAGCTGACAAACGTAGTTTCATCCCGTCCCTAGTTGAGAAGGAGAAGGTGGGACCCCCACGTCATCCCCTAGCACACTTGGTAAGGTTTCCCTGCTGCCATCTGACCTTAGCTTTGTGTGCAGGTGTCTCGAATGGTGCATGCCATCAAGATGGGTTGGATCAAACCTCGACGGCCCCAAGACTCCACCCCTAGCTTCTATGACCTGTGGGCCCAGGAGGATCCGAACGCTGTGTTGGGGCGCCACAAGATGCATGTGCCTGCACCCAAGCTGGCCTTGCCTGGCCATGCTGAGTCTTACAACCCGCCTCCTGAGTACCTGCCCACTGAGGAGGAGGTGGGCCTGCACTGAGGTGGGCGTGGGCCCCAGCCATGTTTCCTCATCCCTTCTCACCTAGCTCCTGTCTCCCCAGCGCTTGGCATGGATGCAGCAGGAGCCTGTTGAGAGGAAGCTTAACTTCTTGCCACAGAAGTTCCCTAGCCTGAGGACAGTGCCTGCTTATGGCCGCTTCATCCAGGAACGTTTTGAGCGCTGCCTTGATTTGTATCTGTGCCCACGGCAACGCAAGATGAGGGTATGTGAGGTAGCCCTCACAGGTCCTGGGAAAGTGTGGGATGAGAGTAATGCTAAATGCTCTTTTGCCCCAGGTGAATGTGGATCCTGAAGACCTCATCCCCAAGCTCCCTCGGCCAAGAGACCTTCAGCCTTTCCCTGTGTGCCAGGCCCTTGTAAGTGTGTGGAATCAGAGGTGGGCAAATGCCCTCAGGTGCCTGTGTGTCTGTCTTCTCACTCTTTCTTTTCTATAGGTCTACAGGGGCCACAGTGACCTTGTCCGTTGCCTCAGTGTCTCCCCAGGGGGCCAGTGGCTGGCTTCAGGTGGGCCTGAGGTGGGAGCTGCCCTGAGCTGGGAGACAGGGACCTGGGTAAGAAGATCAGGTGCTGAGAGGCTTCTCTGCTCTATCCAGGTTCAGATGATGGCACATTGAGGCTTTGGGAGGTGTCCACTGCCCGCTGTATGAAGACTGTGCGTGTTGGAGGTGTGGTCCGGAGCATTGCCTGGAACCCCAATCCTGCCGTGTGCCTGGTAGCTGCAGCCGTGTGAGTTTAAGACCTTGGGGGTGAGGGCTGGGAGGGGCACAGAAAAGTGAGGACTATGCTGAGCAGGGGCTGTGTCTGGGCCTGCCTTGTAGGGATGACGCCGTGTTGCTGCTGAACCCAGCCCTAGGGGACCGGCTGTTGGTGGGCAGCACAGACCAGCTGCTGGAAGCCTTCACTCCACCTGAAGAGCCAAGTTTGCAGCCTGCCCAGTGGCTAGAGGTCTCAGAGGAAGAACGCCGGAGGGGCATGCGACTACGTATCTGCCACAGCAAAGTATGTGATGGGAAGGGGAGGGGAACGAACGTGCAAGACCTGGTCAGGCCATCAGCCAGCATTGTTCTTCTCTAGCCAGTGACACAGGTGACCTGGCATGGGCGAGGGGACTACCTGGCTGTGGTGCTGTCCAGCCAAGGGCACACTCAGGTGCTGATCCACCAGCTGAGCAGGAGGCGCAGCCAGAGCCCGTTCCGCCGCAGCCACGGGCAGGTGCAGTGTGTGTCCTTCCATCCCACCCGGCCCTTCCTGCTCGTGGCCTCGCAGCGCAGTGTCCGCATTTACCACCTGCTACGCCAGGAGCTTACCAAGAAGCTGATGCCCAACTGCAAGTGGGTGTCCAGCATGGCTGTACATCCAGCAGGTGAGGGGAGCGTGGACTCTCCAAGTCAGGGAAGGGGAAATGAACCCTGTACGTCTTAGGAGAATTACAGGCACTGCTTTTGGCCCTAGGTGACAACATTATCTGTGGCAGCTATGACAGCAAACTGGTGTGGTTTGACCTGGATCTCTCCACCAAGCCATACAAAGTGCTGAGGTAAGGTGGGCTGTGTGAGGTAGGTAGAAGGCTCCTTCACCGGGAGCCTGCTATGAACACACTCGTCCACAGGCACCACAAGAAGGCCTTGCGGGCTGTGGCCTTCCACCCCCGATACCCACTCTTCGCATCCGGCTCAGACGACGGCAGTGTTATCGTTTGCCATGGCATGGTGTACAAGTGAGTGCTGACCCTTACCCAGCTCTCCCCATGGGACCATCCCACTGGGTCCTGAGCCTTTCTCTTCCACAGTGACCTGCTGCAGAACCCATTGCTGGTGCCCGTCAAGGTGCTTAAGGGACACACTCTGACCCGAGATTTGGGTGTTCTGGACGTGGCCTTCCACCCCACACAGCCGTGGATCTTCTCCTCTGGGGCAGATGGCACCATTCGACTCTTCAGCTAGGCTGACACTACTGTGGGTGGTCTGGAAGAGGGCGGGTGTGCCTCCACACAGAACCATCAATACAATCCTTGATTCCCATTGTTCCTGCCTTCTTGATTGGAACCGCTGCCCAGCCCTGACCTTACACAGCACCCCAGAACCTAGCTTAAGCCAGAAGGAAAGGTGGTATTGATACACTCACCCACTGAGGTGTAACTGGCTTTATTGGGCAATAAATTGGGGCAGCAGAGTCCTCTAGGCAGGACAAGCCACATATTGCTTGCAGGAGTACAGTCAGCCTCAGGCAAACTTCACCAGGCGGCCCAGCGTCTCAGCAGCTTTCTCCCGTACCCCAGGCACTGGGTCCTTTAGGAGGAGCTGCAGGGCTGTGGGCAGAGGAACAGGCCAGTTGTGCACATGCCTGGGCCTGTGCGTGGGGCGGCCCACTGCCTTTCTAACAGACGGGCCTCTGCTGGGAGGGCTCGGGAGCCAACGGAAAGATAGTTTTTCCTTTTTTAGTGTTTTTTAAGCTCTTTTGGAACAGTTAAGAAGTTTCCGTGAATTACTAGAGACGATGAGGTCACCAGTGACAGGGAAAAAATCCTGAAATCCAGGAAAACCACTTAGTCCCTGCGGGTGCCTACAGGGTCAGCAGAGCCCCAACAGTTGGGAAGGCTGGGATCAGGTAGGGAGGGAGCCATTGTGTCCTGGGTTGGGGGTGTGCTCACCTACAATGAGCTGCTCCAGGTCCACCTGAGTCCTTTGTTCAGGCTCTGCATGCAGCACCAGGAACCCTGAAGCAGGCGGGGTAAGCTGTGTGCTGGGTCAGCTTGGGGTGTGCAGGGGAGGGACAGGCCTGCTTACCTGTGAACATGGGGGCAGCAGCTCTGACGTCATCCCAGCTGCTTTTGAAGTAGAACAGGTTGGTGCTCACCAGGCGGCCCAGCAAGTCAGGGAAGTGGTGCATCTGTAGAACACTAGGGTCAGGGGGTCATGGTCCTCAGCCCCCCCTCCCCCCAAGGGAACGGTTCCCACAAACACTACTCACCAGGTGCTTGCACGTGGAATTGAGGAATTCCCCAAAGTGCACACTGCGGCCCTCCTGAAGGTACTTGTAGAAAGCAGCGGCCAGCTCAGCACATTCCAGATGGGGGACACACATGCACAGGGCAAACTTGCAGGCCTGGGATAGAATGGGTTGCTGAGCCCAAGGTCCTCTCAGGGCAGAAGGAGATGAGGCTGAACCCAGTACCCTTTCCTTTAAACCCAGTGGTCACTCACACTGGCCACTGGAACCTGAGGGTCCCGCAGATGCAGTAGGAGTGGCACCAACCCACCCACGACCTGCTCCAGGAAGACATCCTCACAGTCCCCATGGCAGGCCTTGTTGAGGTGTCCAAAAAGGCGGATGGATGCTGTCCTGAACTCCACTTTCTCCTAGCGGGGTGCAGCCATGTAAGCACAAGCCCTCTTTTCTAGGCAGGCCTCGCCGCATCCTTAGCCCCCTGCTTTTGTGCTGCGGACTTGAAGGTGGATTGTGGTGGACATGCAATAGTGAGTAGGATAGGAGGTTGTAGGCTAACACAGATGATACGGTCACTGGGGTTGGGGAGCCAGACCCAGCAAAGCAGTGCTGATGGAAACATACGTCTTCAACCTCAGCACTCTCACATGCATATGTCTGCCGTCAGTTACAGGGCCTGGCTGAGGGTTGAGATAGACCTTCGGTTGTCATACAGCTTACACTGTCAAAGAAGGGCCGGATGCGAATGGTTGTGTGCAGCAGCACCAAGCGTAGGTCCCATGGCTCCACTAGATCCAGCAGCCGTGAAAGGCCCACCATGGCTTCCAAGGCCACTAGACTGTGTGGTTCATCACCATCGTCCAGTCCACTGACCATGGCTGTCATGAGCTGTGGGCCATGAGCTCGCACCTAGGAGACAAACCCCTTTCCCTTAGCAGTGGTAATCTTCCCCACGCCGCCCCGAATACTCAGCCATATCTCCTGGCCTGCTAGGGGGCCAGCCCACCTTGTCAGGTGATCCAGAGGCCATGTTGGCCAGCCCTCGGAGCACTAGACGCCGTACACTGGCACTTGAGTCCTTCAGCCGGGCTGTCAGGTTGTCGAGCAGTGGTTCCAGGAGCATCAGGTCGTTGACCACGTTACTGCTGAGTAGCTGGAGGCAGAGCCGCTCTGACCATTTGTACCAGTCGACCCTCACCAGCTTAGCTCAGGAGGTTTCCCAAAGAGGGCGCTGAGGGCCTGCGCCTGCCCTGGGCTCCCAGAGGCTTATCAAGCTCTGACACCAGCCAGACGTGACCTAGGGCCTGGCCCCAGCCAGATGTGACCTAAGGCCTGGCCCCAGCCAGGGTTTTACCAGGTGAGGCTAACAAGCTCTGGCAAGGACTGGGGAGGCCAAGCTTGTCGGTAAGGGTACATCTGCCCAAGTTCAACCCCACTGATCCCAAGACAAAAGCATCTTTTCATTCCAAAACACAAGGCTTATGATGGTACTTCCTCCCCAAGGCCCTACCTCAGCCAGGAAAGCTGTAGAAGTGACCCTCTGGATCTCATACACGCTGTTCTGTGTGCACCCGAGTGCCTTCATCACCAGAGGCAGTCGGGGGCCCGCATACTTTGCCATGGAACTAGGGAAGGAGACCCCAAAAGGCAGGAGCTGGCCACCCTGGATATTGGCAAACCACCTCCCAGACCTGCTCCTACGTTGCCCCAAAGAGACTTTACCTCCTGCTCTACATGGCTAGCACCCTAAGCATTCTATTTCAGGGTCTTCTCAGGCATTTTCCCTTTTCCAGCCCACAGGATACCCCTTCTCTGTGCCTGTTGACAAGTTTGTGTCCCATGCCCTCAGGTGTCCCCCCCCCCCCCCGACAGGATGTGGTTTGCTTACCTTGCCAGCTGGGCAACTCCATCTTCATGCCCTGCTGAGGTCCTAAGCAGCTCCCAGCCTCCCTCCAGTTCAACACAGCGCAGCACATCCTGACTGCCACTTCGGAGCAGCAAGGCCTGAAGGGCATCCACTGCAGAGCTGTTGGTGTAGAGTGGGTAATATCTGATGACCTGTCTGCCATGGGTGCCCTTTCCTGGGCTAAGCACGGGCTCTGACTTGTTCCCTTCCACTAAGACCAGCAGATGCTGGCAAGTCACTTGGGAGTACAGCTCCCTTGTGTGCACACTGAGGAAAGGATTCCCATGCTGCCCGGGCCCAGCCTTGCTTGGATCCCTCAAGGAGCCAACTCAAGAGAAGCCTGTGGGTGCTCATTAGGACTTACAATGGACTTTGGACCAATCTGTTGACCTGGAGGTTAGCTGGTGAGATTGGTCTTTACCAGTCCTTAGGAAAATATACAGAATCATCAATATACACAAAGGCTACAGATTTAGCTTTTAAAACCTGTCCATCCCTGAGCCTGGTTCTGGATATAGTCTGTGTCTATCTTGAGGATACAGAGGACCCTGCCCAACTCACTGAGAATAAATAGATCTTCCTTCCTTCCTTCCTTCCTTTTCTTTCTTCCTTTCTTTCTTTCTTTCTTTCTTTCTTTCTTTCTTTCTTTCTTTCTTTCTTTCTTTCTTTCTTTCTTTCTTTCTTTCTTTCGTTTTTTGGTTTTTCGAGACAGGGTTTCTCTGTGTAGCCCTGGCTGTCCTGGAACTCACTCTGTAGACCAGGCTGGCCTAGAACTCAGAAATCTGCCTGCCTCTGCCTCCCAAGTGCTGATATTAAAGGCGTGTGCCACCACTGCCCAGCTATTTTTGTTTGTTTTGTTTTGTTTTGTTTTGTTTTTGGAAATAGATCCTTAAAGTGAGGCCACAATGAAACATCAGCTCAGCTAGGGGGGAGGGTGCACTGTGAGACAGGTCTATTCCCCATTCACTCATTCCCTGAGTTCCTGTGGCAAGCATCTGACTCCAGTCTCTTGCAGGAGGGCTAAAGGTCTTGCTTCCTAGGCTTAGCTAGAATTAGAATTTGGCCCCTGCTAAGATATACCCTTCCCTTATGGGGAAGAAGTTAAACAGATGGCTTATCAAAATGGGTAATACCCCTTGCAGAAATACATGTCCCTCCAGTACTGCATTTGCAGTGTCCTGTATGCACAGGATCCTGGGAGGCAGATCCTGAGGTTTGGGGGTCAGGGGTAGCACAAGAGAGAGCCGATGGCAGTGGCTACAGTGGAGCCTGTAAGTGCAGTGGTTACTTCCTACATGGGTTCGGTAGGAAAGACTGACTGCCAAGTGGGACAGGGGATGGGAGGGAAGGTCCAGCTCATACAGCGCTTGTCTAGGCAGAGGGTAGGCCTTGCTGGCCTGAATGCTATGTAAGACCTTAGCTGGTAGCATCCAGTGGAAGGCATGATGGGCAGGACTATATGGCACCTCTAGAATCTAGTGACATAAGTGTGGGACCTCTGGTCCCAGGACCCTGCACAAGGCTAGAGAGGCTAGAGGGCTGGAGCCCGAGGGGATAGGTAGGAGGTATAGAGTGGCTTCACCTCCCATGAGTATTTTTAGGTGAATCCCGTGCTCCAGGGGAAGATCTAATTGCTTCAGGGTAGTCTACACTGACTACAGATGGAGAAAATGGCACAACATCCGCTGTGGTAACTGGGGAGATGCCAAGAGTATACCTGTAAAAAACATCCTCAGTGTGGGCAGGGCCAACCACAGGCTAAATGAGGACTGAGTGTGCTCTCAGCCCAGACCTGAAGAGCCACCGCTGGTCACAGTATGAATGGACCAGGGCCTATAGCCCAAGGGGAACTGCTCATAGTTTTTCTCAGCTGCATCTATGAAAGGAGTGTACTTGGCTTAGGGATATATGAGCAATTGAGACACCTCTGGTAACTGAGACACCTCTGGTACCTATCTGCATAGAGGATGGATGGTGTTTGTAAAGCACTGAGGCATGGTTGGTGACCCCATCAGCTATGTGCTGCAAAGAGATCTCAGCCCAGGAATCTTCACAGGTAGAAGAGCTGGCTCCTAGCATACTCGGGTCAGGTCTACTGTGTTGTTCATACTTTACTGTGAATCTGTGCAGGAGTGACGGTAGCAGTGGGGTAAACTGAGGCTGTCCAACCCCAAGGGTCCCTGGCTAAGGTACAGAACCAAAGCCAGATAACCTGGATAGGAAGGACCTAGGGCAGTCAGGGAATGGGAAGATGGTGGTCTTATCCTGTGGTTTAGATGGCACTGCTATGCCTCTCTTGGAGGTCTCAACTCTTTCAACTGTGGCCCAGGGTGCTGCATGGAGCAAGGCCAGCACCAGCATGCAGGAGTCGGATACCATGGCGCACCAGGGCTCCCCAATCATAAGCAAGTACCCTGTTTCAGTTGCCCTAAGGAGCCAGGACAAGACAGTAAGAACTCAACCATGGATAGCAAGAGGTCCAGGCATGTTAGCAACTGCTGCTCTGAGCTGCAAATGCCCACCAAGGTTACGGTGCTGGACAGTACCAACCAAAAACTCAGGGTGTCAGTGTGACCTCATTTGAATGCTCCCTGGCCCCAGCCAGCATAGCCTTACTACTCCAGCCTGGAGCTACCTGAAGAGGTGAGAAGAAATCCAGGAAGCGTCCAGACCTGAAAACTCATCAATGGTGTCACACATGACCATCCCAACCTGTACCAGGTCTTTTCACTCCCAAGCCCACCATTCTTCAGACAAAGTCTTTCATGTCTTCTTTGGGGGCAGGCAGCTGACATCTGACATCACACACACACACAGTAAGTACGGATGACAGGTGAGAACCCCATTACCTGCAGGGATCAAGATTCCTGGCTGCTCTGGCTGGGCTGGTGCTTTTCCGCTCCTTGGCTTGCAGGTTCCGGGGCAGTTGGACACCCACAGTACAGCTAACTCGTAGTAGAAGTGCTACAAATAGCTGAGGGTAGAGCTCCAGTACCACGGTTCCAGATGATGGGGCAGACAGGACTTCATACAGTGCACAGGTGGCCTGGGGCAGAGCCACTAGAAGGTCATATCTCCCTCAAGACCATAGCAATTCCTGTATCCCTACTCCAGGATTCAAAGGGGTCCAAGCCGTAACATGAACCTCATGTACACTTTTTGAGTCTCTAGGGAGAGGTTTTGAGTCTCTAGGGAGAGGTAGAAGGAACCCAAGAAGCCACAGAGTAGATAGGACCGTGTGTAGCTCAGTCCTCTGGGCATTAGGCAGGGGAGAGGAACAGTGTGGCCTTCGTGGGGACAAACTTCAGACCATCTGTTCTTGGTTCCTTAGAAAGGAGAGGAAATTCTCACAGCTGCTTTATTGCTTAAAGTGTGGCTGGCCTGCCTTTATTTTTTTTTTCCACAGGATAAAATGTGAAGTGTGCTCCCTTGGGAGCTAACACCTGCTGGTCTTTATGAGCCCCAGCACAGCTGCCAGGTGCCTTTGGGGTACCCAGGCCTCATGTGGGGGCAGGGGCAGCATGTACTCAGGTAGCCCCTGAGTCCCTACTCACCGCAAGGGGAAGCATTGTAGCTACTCTGTCTGCAGTGCTGCCCAGGAGGAAGGCCCGGCTCTCCTTGAACGGGACATCTTTGCTCATCTTCTCCAGGAGCAGCTCTAAGACCTGAGCAGTGAGGCTGGGCTCCACAGCTAGTGCCCGCCACAGGGCACACATGTGGCTGGAATAAGAAGGAAATGCATCTTGAGTCACTGCTGGCTGCAGCACCCTGCTTACCACTGCCTGATGCTGCAGTTGTCCCCAGCTCCAGGCTTAGACATGCCAGACTCAGATCTTGCTGGGAGAGAGATGATACCCTGATGTCACATCTGAACTTGTCCATTCCTCTGACCCCAGGGTCTGGAAACAGCTGGCAATAGAGGGCAGAAAGAAAACTGCTGGCCTGAACAGGGAGGACCTAAGGCAGGAAGCATAGGGTCTCTAAGGAGCTGCCAGAAGTAAAACTTAGGTTTCTCCAGAGGAAGCATCAATCCCAGGACCAAGGACACAGGAAGAGGCATGAGGAGAGTATGCAGGCATTGCAGGTAGCAGGATAGCCTGTCTATCTCATGGCAATGCCCAAAACACTGGGAGGCAGTTATGCCCATGTGTCTGCAGAATGTATGACAAACTTCTGAGTTCTATTAGAAATCAGAAACTACAAATAGCAACTCTAAGAGAACTGATGCCTGCAAAATGGCTTAGTGAATAAGGGGATTTGCCACCAAGCCTCATGATCTGAGTTCAATCCCTGGGACTCACACAGCAGAAGGAAAGAAACAGCTTCCAAAACTAGTCCTGTGTCCTTGTTTCTGTGGCATGCACATACATACAAAAATAAATATAAAAAATGAAATTAAGAGAACCAAAGAGACTTTGTGGAAATCAAGCACATATCATACTTGTTAGACATATTGGTATCAGCCCAGATAAGGCAGGTGAGAGAACAGGTAAGCTGGGGGGCGGGGATAGAGCTAGGCACGTTGGTGCATGCCTTTAATCCCAGTACCCAGGAGGCAGATCTCTTTTAAGTTTTAGGCCAGCCAGTGTTGCACAGTGGGATCCTGGAGAGAGGGACACTACCTAGGATTTAACAGAGAGAAAGAGCAAAGGGAAGTTCAGAAGACAGAATGAGACAGGTAGACAGTAAAAGTTAGCAGCTCAGAAATAACAGATATCTGGAGGGAAAAGATTGAGGTTTTGTCTGCAATTGATGAGACCAAGTACAGAGGTACATGCCTGTCACCTCAGCACCCCAGAAGTGGGGACAGGGGGGTGAGGAGTTCAAGGCAGCCTCAGCTACAGAGCAAATTTAAGGTCAGCCTGTCTCAAAACAAAATGAGACTGCGCAACGCTACTGTACAATTCAGAGGCCCAGCAGACTAAGACAGCAAGATGCAAGCATCCACTCCGAGGGAAAAGCTACATCTTACAAAGACAGTGGACTAGTCACATGTGGGTCCCTTTGCAGCAACCCACAGAAGCTAGAAAATGACATTATTTCATGGATGCCATTGGAAACATTCCCCAAGTTGCAAGACCAAAGAGTCTGTGAGGAAGCCAGAACACCCTGCCATGGCAAAGCCACATCTACTGTTGGGAAGGAGTCACACCAGCACCTAAGTGCCTTGAAGCCAGGCTCAGTTCCCCTGATGGAAGGCTGCACACCACCCATAAGCACGAACAGTTCAGACTCTATGGACCTCACACCCTTTGTTGCAATGCTTTATATTTAGAGCAGCACATGACAAATGAAGTGGATGAGCATGGTGGTGGGTCACAAACCTGCATCTTCTATCCCCTTGTATGTCAGGAAGTGGTCTTCATCATTTCCAACCATTTATAAGCATGAAGTCCCATCGTGGCATAGAGGCTTAGTATAACTCACTGACCTGCCCCACTCCCACACACATGTGACAGGCTCTTTATGCTCTAGAGAAGACTGCTAAAATATCACCACTTAACAGCCCAGAATAGAAAGGCTATGAACATCCCCTGGGACTGTACAGTGTAGTTAAGACAGCCATACTATCCTGTAGTGAGAGCAAGCCATCTCAGTGTATCTCAAGAGCAGTAGACTAAGCAAGTCACAAGGCATCTTCAGGACTCAGGATAAGGAGACACACACACACACACACACACACACACACCACTCCCCAAAAGCAGCAGAAGGGCACTGGTGACAGATTGAAGGCTCAGCTGAAGAGTGGAGGGGACCTGGAGGGTGGATGCCTCTACTGCCTACATGCAAACAGTGTCTGAGGTCTGCAAGCACAGAGAACCCTGCAGGGATGCCAGGATTTGCAGACCTTTCTATGCACATCCATGTCTCAATGGGAAGTGAAATGACTGCAGAAGATCTCATGGGGATATGTAAGGAAGTTCACGTAAATGAGAACTCTACACTCTAGTAACAAAGGAGGAGCTAGAGAGATGGCTCTGCAGCTGAGAGTGTTTGCTGGTCTTCAAGAGTTCGCTGAAGGATACTACAGCCTATTCTGGCCTCCAGGGACACTTCTATCACACATGCATATGAAAATGAGGAAAAAAACACAGATACACACACACACACACACACACACACACACACACACACACACAGGAGAGACAGAGAAGAGAGACAGGCAGACAGACACACGCAGTCACTCCCAATGCACAGCCTCCAAGCTTGATAAGAATAAGAGCTGGCAGTGATACATGCGTCATGCCCTTAACAGCAGGCACAGCACCTGCACAGGTAGGGACCATACCATCTGGCTCAGTAGTGGCCTAAGGATACCTCTGGCCCCAACTGAGACTACAAAGAAAGATGAGACCAACAAAGCCATACCCTCAGGACACGGGAAAATGCTTGGCAAGAAGACAGGGACTATTTGGAGAGGTGAGAGACGACTTAGGGAGACGCATCGACACAGAGTGAACACGGTTCCTAGGCTCCTCCAGGGGCCCACAGTGGTCTTAGTGAGGTTGTGCTCACAGGTGCTGAGTGTGCTAGTGAATCGCTGAAGCACAGCAGCCAGGCAGTCTTGGTGCCAGAGAAGAGGTTAAGGACAGTGGCCACCAGGGAGAGCTTTAGGAAGTCTGGCTTAGCAGGTATATCCAAGAAGGGTCTTAACCTGGATCCCAAGATACATGGAGAGGGACAGATGCCTTGGGTACCTGTGAGCTAGGGCCGTTTTCAATTTGATTATCTTTTTCACAAGCCTAGGGGACCCATGAAGACAATTTAGGATGCAGAAGTAGGGGAGAGGTGCTGAAGGAGCACACACTATGCCATGCAGGAAAAAAAAAAAAACCCAAAGTTGGAATATGGCTTCCACCAAACAAGCTCAGGGCACTGAGTACCTGTCAAAGGGCAGGGGGCTCCCCAGGAGACTGGATACCACAGCCTCGCAGTGCTGAGATGCTAAGAGGTACACACTGTGCTGGGCAGCTGGTAGGACGTGTTCCTCCTGGGTATCCCGCAGTTTGGCTCGCAACACACTCACAATCTCAGGTACCTGCAGACAGGACAGGCTCAAGTGGGATGTTGCAGTCAGGCTTTGAAACTTGGCACACATCCAGGCATGACAGGGAAGGGATGGGCATACACACAGATATCTCTAGTAAGTTCCATAGCCTCAGCGGTGAGAAGGAAAGTCCTTAGAAATGCAGAGCTCTTGACTATGGGCCGCAGGCTTACGGCAGAAAGGTCTAAGACAATCCTCCCATGGGTATGAGTAGCTAAGAACGAGAACCTAGATCCCACATGAGAAGAGACAAGTAGGCCATGGCCCAGTGGTAGCACATTTACCAATCTGTAGGAGACAACCCTGGTTTAGATTCCCAGCACTATGGAGGAGAAGGGAGGATGCAGAAGTACATCTACTTGGGGCTGTTCAGAGGAGGTGATCAAGGAGCCTCTGCAGTGTTCCTATAACTCAGCTACTGTCTGCCAGGGCAGGACCATATGAGAAGCCAGGCTGGAGGCAGAGAGGGAGGACAAAACGGAAACAATGGACTGGTGATTAAGAGGAGGGGCAGGGCCTGAAGCAACGCCTACCTCAGCTTGTGGGCGTCTTGCTGCTGTACAAAGCAGGTAACACAAACACTGGGGAACATGGAAAGCTCTGGTCTCCAGGAACTCCCTTTAGAACTACATAATGTAGTGGGTAGATCTGTAGCCTCAACTGTTCTTCAGAAAGTGGCCTACTCTAGGCAGTCGTGCACAGCTTGGCTTATGAATCTCTCTGGTTCTAGACATGGAGAGTTCCCCCTACCCCAACACATTCAGCCAAAGCTGCATGTACAGATTACAGAAGTAAATGTCATTTAGCCCCTGAGAATAGTGAACGCCTTGACCAGAGTTAGTCATTTCCACCCCTCTCCCCTTTGCAAGGGAATCATTAGATGGAACCAGAAAGTTCCCCAGTACTGGAAAGATTCTGGGTCCAATGGGGATGGTGCCATCTCCTTGGTGAATCCAAGAAGGGTACAGGAGGCTAAAAATCAGTGTAGACTACACATGGCAGTGTCCTCGGAATCTACAGGGCTCAGAGGTGTGAGCATGACACTCAAGTCGTTGGATGACCTTCCTTGGGTACAAGAAGTATCCCCCATGATTCACTCCTGGGGTAGCCTCCTCCCGTCCACCTGCTCATCTGTGCCTTTATCTTCTGAATCTATGTCCTGCCCCAGCTGTGGCCTCATCAGGCCTGTGGCATCTGGCCACTGGCAACTGGAAGCTTCCTTGATGCCTCTGGCTTCTAGAAAGTTTGCTTGTTGTCTCTTTGTGGGGGAAGTTATGTTTGTTGGGATCTTGTTAGGACTGAGCCATACTCCCGGCTCCTCTCTGAAGTTGTGACAAGAGTTACTGAATCTCTAGAGATGTCTTTGTTCCTGGCCTACTGCTCAGGGTAGTGATTTCTACCAACTCTGAAAAGTGCACTTTTCTACCAACTGTGACAGCAGTGACCAGGTGTGGTGGCCTGGTAGTCTCATTCTGTCTTCGAAGCCCACCTTCATATTTAAGTTCTGCCCAGAACTCACTTCCTGACCACACAGGCAGGCTCCGTCTGGTCTCTGTGGTCCCTTCCCTCTGTCCTCAGCACCTGGGGGTGGTCTCGCCTTATCAGCTTGGTCGAGGTCATTTGTTCACAATAGCTTCACGAAGGTGCGGTCCCACTGTGGTGGTTCTAGTATACTGATGGTCATGCAAACAATCATAAATCCAATTCCAGAACTTTCCACAACCCCCAAAGGAATTCTGTCCCACCTCTCTTCCAGCCCTTCAAACCTCCAATCTATATTCTTCTCTGTGGACTGCCTGTTCTGAATATTTCATATAAATGGATCACACAGTGCATAGTGTTTCTTCTTCCGGCTTTCACTGGGTGCAGTGTTTCTCGGGGCTCCTCTACGCTGCAGATGTGTTAGAACTTCATTCCTCCATATGATGAACTAGCAGCCCTTGCACAGAAGCACCACATTCTCTTTTCTTAGTCACAAACTGGTAGAGTTTGCACAATGCTGCTGTGAGCACTGGTGTGTGACTTCCTGCGTGCATGCTGGAGTGTTCCTAGGGGTTGTCCTAGGGGTCACATGTAGCCCTCATGCTGACTTCTTGAGCACATTCCCGACTGTTTTCACATGATGGCATCTCTCTGTCCCCTAGCCACTTGCATTAGCATATGTGTCCTTTTTCCTGTGTTCCCTTTTGAGCCACAGAAGACCCCCTCCCATCGGCTGGCACAGGTGCTAAAGGTCTGCTCTAACCACCCTCCCACCTTGCCTCACGTGCGGCTTGGCAGTGTGCCTCACTCACAATCGTGGTATATCCAGTGGGACCTTGGTCAAGCTGCATGCCTCCCCCGGAACCTCAATGACCAGAAGTCCAACAGCAGCAGCCTGTCTGTGAGAAGCTCCTGTTGGGAGTCTCTCAGGGTAGAGAGGTTTCTCATGACCCTGATGGGCCAAGAAGTCAGATATGCCAAGTTATAAGATAACTGAGGTGCCAGGTGCAGACCAAAGTCTAAACTCTTGACTGGGCTCAGTAATTCAGCCATGCAAGGACACCTGGCTCTATTAGAAAAAAAAAAAAAAGGGAGACCCAAAACCATGAAGCTCTGCAAAGGGTCTGACAATGATTTCTTGGACATGACACCAAAAGCACAGGCAATAAAAGAGAGAAGCAGGTGACACCAACCTCAACCTCAAAACTTTGGCATAGGACAAATCGACATAGTAAGTTACTACAGAATGAATCACATATTTGAAAATCATATACTTGATAAGGGATTAGTATTCAAAATGTATAAAGGTGTGGCTGGGCAGTGGTTGTACACACCTTTAATCCCAGCACTTGGGAGGCAGAGGCAGGCAGATTTCTGAGTTCTAGGCCAGCCTGGTCTACAGAGTGAGTTCCAGAACAGCCAGGGCTACACAGAGAAACCCTGTCTCGAAAAACAAAACAAAACAAAAAAATGTATAAAGGTAACAAACCCATTACAAATCTCTGAGGGCCAGCAAGATGGCTTAGTAGCTAAGGACACTTGCCTGGTGACCTGAATTCTATCTCCAGAACCCTCGTAATGATGGAAGGAAAGAACAGACTCCAGCTGTCTCATTCACACTAATAATAAAGTCTAAAATAACAACAACTACAACAAAAACTGGCTTGAACAGACATTTTCCAAAGACAATACACAAGCAGCCGATCTATGTCTACAAATATGCTTAGCTTCATCGACCAACAGAGAAATGCATATCAAAATCACAACGGTGGAGCTGGAAAAATAGCTCAGTGGTTGAGTGTCCTGAGTCTGGTCCCCAGCACTCAGACTAGGCAGCTGTAGCTCCAATGCCTGTGGCCTCGGAGGGCACCTGCACTCTTGTGGACACACACATATATACACATTTACATATGCACATAGGTAATTTAGAACAAAACCATGATGTTGGCTGGTGAGATAGTTCAACAGATAAAGGTGCTTTCTGTCAAGCCTGAGGGCTGGAATTGGATGTCCCCAGTGTCACACAGTGAATTACCCTATGGTAGCTTCTGAACTCAACGTGTGTGCTATGGCGTGGGTATTCCTAAATAACTAAACACACACACCATCAGAACATCTTGCTCTTCCAAATGACCTAGAGATGGGTTCCTAGCACTTAACTTTGGGAGGCTTACAACTACTTATACCTACTGCTCCAGAAAATCCAACCCTCTCTTCTGGCCTCTACAGGCATGCACACATGTCACACACACACACACACTCACACACACACACAAAGAAAAAGAAATGAAGACTAGGGAACGAGCTCAGCCGTTCCTGTCAAGGCCCTGAGTTCAGTCCTCAGCACCACATGATGGTGTTAGCAACTGTCCCTCACTCCAGTTCCAGAAGATCTACTGGCATTTTCTGGCTTCCACATGAGTGGGACACATACATACATGTGTGCAAAACAGTCATACACATATATAAAATTTAATTTAATTTAAAAATGAGATTTGTTATTTACATATATGAGTGCTTGGCACACATGTATGTCTGTACCACATGCATGTCTGATGTCCAAAGAGATGGGACGAGTGAGTCAGACCCTGGAACTGAAGTGATAGATGGTTGTGACCACCATGTGGGTCCTGGGAATCTGAAATCAGGAAAGAATAGCCAGGGCTCTTAACAGCTGAGCCATCTCTCCCATCCTAAGTAAATTGTTCCATTTGGTCATACACCCACAGACAGTAAGAAGCAAGGACTTAGGATCTTTGTGCAGCTGTGCTCATTGGCTCTTCACTCCTGTCAGCCAAGAGGCAGAAAAAGTACAAATGTTCACCTCTGGACAACAGCTAAGCAAAATGTGGACTGTACATGGACGAGCCACATGTACCTGGTGACCTCCACCTCCTGCTCAACTTGTCCCCTTCTGTCTGTACAACTACCAGGATATCCCTTGATGTCTGTCCCAGGGAGCTTTGTGGCTTTGGAAAGCCCAGACTTCCCCAGGGAGACACAAGTGTCACACTGTGCCCTCCACCACCCTGCTCTGCTCCCCTCCAGAATCCCACCAGGCAGTACCTGACAGCACCAGCTTCTTCATCAGCTAGCCAATGGCACATGGATACCACCCCTGTCTAGACAGCACACTGTGGGAGGCTCCCTGGTCTCAGGCTCCTTTTGGTAGATGCTCTATTCTTCTTCACTACATAGTTCCTGCCTCAGGTATGTACACTCACTGTCAGAACCCCAGAATACTCACGGTATTCCTATAGATCAGTAAGGAAAGCACAGACAACCCAACGTGGAACTGGGCAAAAGACTAGTGTCCTCAAAAAGAAGTCATCAAGTTATCCCTCAGTCACCAGAAAATGCAAATTAACATGGAATGTCGAAAGCCCATCACTGAAAAGAAAATGGAGGCTTGGAAAAACCACCACCACTCTCCAGGGAGGTCACAACGGAAGGTGCCCTCAGACACCTGTTACAGACAGCACAGTCTATGGCTAAGGGCTCTGGCATGGCAGATGAACCCACGTGGTGGCAAGGAGCAAGCGGTATGTTAGCACAGGGAGCGTGAGTGATCTCACTTTTACACCATTTGCAAAGAGCTAGCCTGGGGTGTCAACAGGCGTCAGGGAAGACTTGGAAGCTGGCAGGTGACTCTACCTGTAGATGACTGTGGAAACTGACCCTCCAGCTCCTCTCCTGGGATACTTCAATATAGAACCTCAAAATCCCCTCCAGCAAATGAGTTGAGCCCACACCGTCCAGGACTGTAAATCTACTCTACAACTGTCCAGCCTGGTAAAGCCGAACAGATCCAAAGGGACTGAGTGCAGAGACATCCTTCGCTCTCACAGCACACCGAGTCCAGCCACAGGTGCTTCCAAGACATATTTGGAAACTACCAGTAGGAGACAGCTGTGGGCTGCAGCCCTCTAGGCAGTGAATAGGCTGTACAAAGCAGACAGTGGGGCAGGGCAGCAGTTCTGTGCATGAGCTTGGAGTTTTTGTATGGGGGCCTGAAGTCCCATGACTGGCAATCTCCCTGGGATCTGGTGATGCACTGCACACACGTCTTCTTTGGTAACAGGGTCAGGAGCTCAGCAGGTGGCAGCCCAATGTTAGTGTTTGTGGCTTTGGACATGGGGGGGGTATCATATAGCTCAGGCTGATCTCAGACTACCTCTACAGCTGAGGCTGCCCTCGAACCCCTGACCTTCCTTATCTCCACTTCCAAAGTGCTGTGATTAAAGGTATGTACGACCATGCTTGTCTGCCTTTCTCTCCTCAGCTCCTAGGTACAAGTGATCCCCAGTTTCAGTTTCCCAAATGGCTAGAACTATAAGAACAGAGAGTACAAACCAGGCTTGCACCTTCCTTTTTCCTTTTAAATTCTTTCCCCACCCCGCCCCCTTGAAACAGGGTTTCTCTGTGTAGCCCTGGCTGTCCTGGAACTCACTCTGTAGACCAGGCTGGCCTCGAACTCAGAGATCCACCTGCCTCTGCCTCCTGAGTGCTGGAATTAAAGGCATGTGCCACTACTGCTTGGGTTAAATTCTCAATAGAGTTGCTTTTAAGTGGTCTTCAGATAAGAAAAAGATTTGTCCATATCAGACCCAGAACAGACGCAGTCGGAAACGTGAGAGTCGACAGGGAGCACCTGAGCAAGCGAGTCAGGAAGCCAGCCCTCGCCTGGCCCTCACCCTCACCGCAGTCCCCTCCATGCTGCTCTCACCTTTTCCAGCAGCACGTTGCCCCGCTCCTTCAGCAGACAGTTGATCATGACGGTGGCCGCACGGGAGCAGTTCTTGTCTGGGTCTCCCAGGCTCTCAAACATGGTGAGCAAGAGGCTGATGAGCTGCTCTGACGGGAGGCGCTTGGCAATAACCTACGAGGTGATGCCAGAAAAAGACATCAGAGTCAGCCCTCAGCGGCTTCCTGAGGGAAACCTCAGGGTCTCCTTCTTCACCCTTCTGGGTCTGGAACTATTCCAGGAAGGTGGTCCTTGTGCAGCTGTAGGGTCAGGATCACACAGGGGACAGGAGAGTGACTTGTGTGGAGCTGCTCTGGAACTCTCTAGAATACAGGGATTTCAGGACAGGTCTGCAGCTTTTCCACCTTAGTGAGCCCTGAAGGGACCCTCCTGCTCAGGCTCTTCTTCTTTTCTCCTAACACAGGAGATACACAAGAGCACCATGGTGCCAAACCCCAGCTACAGAGCCCAGCCCCTTCTGACCCATCCAGGGCTGGGTCTTAGCTCCCTAGCACTGAGTGTTACCAGAAAAGGCCCAGGGGTCCTTCCTATCAGCCTTTGCCAGAAACCCTGACCATACCAAGACGAATAAAAATGTTCATAGACAGGGTTACAAAAGAGGATTGACTGAGGGAGGGGCTAATTTGGCTATCCTTGGAGCCTTGCTGAGGTCCAGTCTAGACATCTGGCTGGGTGGTTCAGGCTGGATATGGCACCCAGGGAGTGTGGTATATAGGACATGAAAGAGATGTTTTAGTCCAGTGCTGCACTTTCAAATGCTGTGGACAGAGTTCTTCAGCCTCCTGGAATCAAAGACAGGGCCCATACTGGACTGTGCACGTGGCTCTGAGCAGCTGTCAGTAAACACCAGCACCACATCTTCCAACTCTAGAAACCCACATCTTCAGTAAGGAAGCTGGGAGCAGGCAGCAGGCAGCTGTAGAGCCAGATGGATCTCAAAGTACTCAGATGACTCTTGGGCATTCTCCAAGACCTTACCATTGAGCACACCTTGATCCTGCCCAGACTGTGGTATCCTGAAGCAGGCAGGTATGGGAGACATGGCAGAGTTGACCAAATGGGGCCCCACACACCAATTCCTTGAATGAAACCTGCTCACAGCTGCCCCTCAAGGCCTGCTGATCGAGAGGTGCCAAGTGCTTCCTTGGCAGCCTTCACCCCAGACACTGCAGCCGTACCTCCTTGTTACCGGGATCCCCTAAGTACCTGGGCTATGCTGTGGCAAGTGTGGAAGAGGATGGTGGGGTCAGGGTGCACAAGGCCATCTTTCAGGGTCAGGAGCCGCTCAGCCACATCGTCACGATGGTCTCGGGAGAAGCCTAAGGGCAGAGTTGACTGAAGCCTTGCCCAGTGATTCCAGGCTGACCCCATGCCCAACGTCTGCTTCCGCAGTCCCCACATCCCCAGCAGCGCTCACCCTCATAACCCAGCTGCAAGTACAGCAGGGAGTAGACACAGCCCACGGCTTCCTGGCGGGTGGTAGTCCATGTGTCGGCACACCGTGGAGCAAAGAGACCGACCAGGAGACCCAGATTGTGGAAAGGTACCAATGTCTGTGGGGAGATGGAAGGTGGAGGGGGCGGGGCTAGAGCGGGTCTGGAATAGCCAAGCACAGCCTTTCCTCTTCACGCCTAGCAAACTTTTCCTCTTCACGCCTAGTCCACCTGGTTCCCTACGCACAGAGTGGGGCACTTCTATTTGAGCCGTAGAAAAGCACAAGGACTCTGCTGACCCTACCACCACCCATGAGATGACTCCCTAGACGGTGAGTCTGTGGACGGGGGAGGAGACAGTGTAGTCCTTTATCCTGAGTGGGCCTCAGTCCATCTCTCAAGTTCTGCTCGCTGTATATAACGAGCCTCTCTCCCTCCTCAGAGCAGCCTTGCCTCCTGCCTGCCAGAGGCTGCAAACATCCCCACCCCTGCCCCCAGGACATACACCCCTGATCACCTCCGCTGTGCCCAGTTCAAAGGAAGCTAAATGCCCCTGAAACTCCACATCCCAAAAGCCACCAGACAAGAAAGGGGAATTTCAGGTCAGCAGTGAAAGGTTAAGGCAAGATGCAGACCTGGGAACAGGTGGCTGCTGTTCCTAGTATGGTTAAATTCATGTCAACATAAGCTGAAAGAGACTACAGTTATATATACCACACAAACACACACCCCCAAAACAAAGCAAGATTATCAGGAGAAAACGCCCATGATGATTTCAATAGAGGACAAAAAGATGTTTGTAAAAGTCCACTCTCTGTTCCTGATAGAGTTCTGATTAACACAGCCAGTGCCAATCAAAACTAAGTGGCTCAGCAATAAAGAGCTAAGCACAGCCTCCCGGGAGTGGCTGCTTCACCCTGACCTGAGTCTAGTGTAACCCTATCCATGGTAGGTCCTTGGTCCTTGTCAGAGACTAGGGAGGAAAGCAGCAGGAGGCCAGGGAGCCTGCAGGCTGTCCTGGGGCCACGCAGAGGAGTGATGGAGGGGCTGAGGTCTGATGGAGGGAGGGCTGAGTTCTGGTGGAGGGAGGGGTGAGGTCTGATGGAGGGAGGGCTGAGGTCTGATGGAGGGGGGCTGAGATCTGATGGAGGGGTGAGGTCTGAGGGAGGGTGAAGTCAGGAGTCCAGTACTCACACTGACATGCAAATGCTCCAGGAAGAACTCCAGCAGGCAGGCGCCCAAGCCAAGTGCTCGTGCCCGCTCATGACCCCTTGGGGACTTGATCCATGGGCTCAGGTGCTGCATGAGAATGGACCTGACACAGGTGCCTGCTGGGGGAGCAACCCAGGAGGGCAGAAGCCCACATCCCAAGTGGAACCCAGGGTGGCGCCCACATTAGAGTCTGTTGTAGCTCACCCCAGCCCACTCGAGATGGCTGAGAAAGATCCAGGCCTGTTAGGCACTGGATGCCTAGACTAGGGATTGGTGCTGCCCCAGCCACTGTAACAACGGAAGGAATGGGGAGAGCACCACAGTGGGCTGTGGGTGTTCTCATCTTGCTTGCCTCGGGTGGTTAGTAGATGGCAGCCAGGACTCATGTGGTCCATCCCGGCACTTGTAGTCAAGGGAAATGCTGCAGAGGCACTATCTGGTCAGAGCTGCCCAGGCAGAGGGGACGTGCTCAGACGCCCCTCCCCTAGAGGGACTATCAAACTGTCTCCATAGTACCTAACCACAGTGGGGGAGGGGGGCAGGAAAGAGGCCAGGAACTAGGTGGGATACTCAAACTCCACGACCCCCATCAGTATACACCCACAGCACACCTCTACCATGATCTGCAGGCCTTGGGGGGTCATGTTCTGCCGCAGCAGGCTGGTTAACAAGTCTTCAAGGGCACACACCGTGTCCTGATACAGAGGCTGCAAGGAGAGGCAGGACACCGGCCCATGCATGATCCCGCTTCTCTCAGAGGCAGGCCTCACTCCCACCCCACTCCCACCCCACCCCCTGCCTCCTTGGACATGCAATACCTCCTGGCAGATGCCGTCTTCTCCCTCAGGCTCAGGTGGCAGGGCCATGACACTGTGTAAGCAGCTATGGATCACATCTGCCTGAGCCTGCTCCTCCAGTGCAGGCTCCAAGTTGCTGAGCAACAGGTTAAGGGCACCAATAAATGATCCCATGGTATCTTCTCCACCCTGCTGGACCCCCAGAAACCAATGGCCTACATGGAGGCTCCAGCTACCATTATGTTCAGAATATTTCAGTTATATAATGCTGTCTAGACATCTGCATACAGACCCAGAGGCCCACTCAGTGCCAAGAGGCAGGAAAGGATACACCAGGTATGTGCAGGCAAGCATGGCTTTCTTCCGAATGGGTGTTCTCAGGCAGTCTGGGGGTTCAGCTCTGATGAATTCCTTGAGGAGGCAGCATATAACAGGCCCTCAGAGGAATCATTAGCCTCCTCCCTGATCCCTCTGTCTCTCCCATGAAGTGGGTGGTTGAGGCCTCTGAGGTGCAGGGCTCTTTCTATACCCATTCAACCCCAGGCTGCATGACTGCACACATGCCTCTGGCCTCCCCAGGTCCTACCTCCACTGCCTGCCTGCAGCAACTGCCCAGAACTCACCGTCATCTGTGCCATCAGCTCTGCTTTCCTTGAGAAGTGGAAGGAGCTGGCTTGTGCGCTGCTACACATGGCCTGGCTGACCATGCACAGGCTCTGGACGAGGCAGAGCTTCAGGGCCGGGTCCTGGGGGAACAGCTGGCTGCAGGAGGTTTGCACACCTGCCCCCAGAACTGCTGTATTCAGAGTAGCCGCTGAGCAGAGCCCAGCCTCAGAAGCTGGTGTATGCGCCCTTTCCTGAACAGTCAGAGATGCTACAGCAGCCTCCTGACCAAGGAGGAAGCTAGGACCTGGGGAAGTTCCAGGGCCTTGGCCCACAGGGGAACTTCTATGTGGTAGACAGCTTCATAGGAGTCATGAGAGAGGCCATTCTGAGAGACAGAGTGCCAATTCCCCTACTCCTATAGGCAGGGAAATAAGGAACTAAAAGAACCTCACCAATCCACCCACCCCCTCATCCCATGAGGCTCCCCACTCCTCAGGAAGAAACAATTGTCCCTTACAAAGGTCTGTCAGGTTAGAATCAAGGACATCACAGAGGAAGTATGTTAATGAGACCAAGGGAACCTCTGGCCCTTCTCAATGTTTCTGGGCTTAACTAGCTCTCCCCTAGGTGCTCTCTGGGGTCTAGAGAAAGGCAGCCCCAAAAGCATTGGGAACAGAGCCAAAGGAGCCCAGAGCTATTGCTGGGCTGTGGGGGACACCGCTGTAAGTGGCCTGTCAGCTGACTCTAAGGATGTATAGCCCAGAACCAAGCACCCAGAGGCAGAGAAGCCTCTCTCTGCCCTCAGCAGGAGCTCCCTGAAGTGCTGCTCCAGAGGGAAGTAGGCAGGAGTCTCAGAGCTGTACTCCAGGACACTTCCCCAGGACCATCATGGCCAAGAAGCCCGGAGAGCTCTAGGTTTGGCTCTGCCCCAAAGCCCAGCCCAGAGGAGAGAGAGAAAAAGCAGTTCACACATAGTTGCCATACACTATACCTTGGTCTCTACCTTTATTCCCAGAACCTAAACAACAAAGAGTGAAAGAAATTAAATAAATTAAGACTCTGGCGTTGTGTGACTGGCCCACACAGACAGCTGTGATGCCCACCTTGGTATTGAAGCACTGAAACATGCTGCGGAGGATGTCAGACTCGACTCTGGCCAGCACCAGTTCCCGAGGGGCCTGTGCAGCCACGTGCCCGTAGCACAGGATCAGAGAGCTCTTCATCCTTTCTACTTCGTGCTCACTTCGATCCTATGAGGCAGGAAATCGGCAGGAAATCGGCAGGAAATCGGCAGGACGGCAGTTACTCAATGAACTGCTCTCCCAGGGAGCCTTGCCTTGCCGTGTGCTTTCTATACTCTAAGACTCCTGGGATAGCCAGCGCCAGCTTGGAACACCAGGGGTAGCATCCAGGGATGGCAGAAGGGCAGCCTAGGTGCCCACACATGCCCACCGGGAACGCTTTGGTTGCGAGAAAGGGCTGAGGCAGTGGGATCAAGGAACAGTGGAAAGAAAGTGGAAGCGAACAACCCAAGAACTAGGGCTTGTAGATACAGCAGAAAAGGCAGCAGGGGTGGGGAGGTGAGCAGGGTGTGGGGAGGATTCTTCAAATCCAAGCAGCTACATGCGGCTGCACACCTTTAATCCCAGCACTCTGGAGGCAGAGGCGGATCTCTTTGAATTTGAGGTCAACCTGGTATACACATCAAGGTCTATGCTAGCCAAGACTACATAGTGAGGCCCTATCTCAAGATAGAAATAGAGGGGCTAGAGAAATGGCTCAGTGGTTAAGAACAGTTGTTCTTACAGAGGATCCAAGGTTCAATTCCCAGCATTCACACGGTGGCTCACAAACATCTACAATTCCAGTTCCAGGGGAGCTAATGCCCTCTTCTGACCTCAGTGCGTATCAGGTGCACAGACATACATGCAGGCAAAACACTGGTACACATAAAAATAAAATGAAAAAATAAATCTAGAAACACTTTAAAAGGTAGAGATAGAGGACGAGAAAGAAGAGAAGGAAGAGGTGTGTGGATCCTTGCACACCTGGGCCAGCACTCAGGTTCCATGAGCAAAGCTGTCACTAGACACAGAGCAAATGGTCAGAGCTGGGTGTGATGGGAGACGCTTAAAATCCAAGCACTTAGGGCAAGGGGCAGACAGCCTGGCCACAGAGACGGGGACAGCTTTGAGTTCCCCAGTTGTTGTGGTTCAGATAGGAAATGTCCCTAGAGCTCAGGTAACCCCAGTGCTGTAGGGGTTAGCAGAGAAACCTTTGAAAATGTCCCTAAAGTCATGTGTCCCTAGAGTAGCGGTGTTCAAAGACAGAAACCTTTGGGAAGTGACTGGTTCATCAATGGACTAACCTATTATGATTTGTAACAGTAGCAAAATTACAGTTCTGAAGTAGCAATGAAAATAACATTATGGCCGGGGGTCAGCACAACATGAGGAACTGTATTAAAGGGTCACAGCATTAGGGAGATTGAGAAGCACAAAAATTAACCCTTTGACAGACTCAAAGTATCATGGGGTTAACGGTGAGTGTGTTTCTTGGCCCCTGTGAGATGAGCAGCAATCTTGCCTTCCACCATGCCAATGGACCGGAACCTCTGAAACCAGGGGACAGAATAAATCTTCCCCCTTAAAGTTGGTTTCCTCAAGTATTTTGTCATAGCAACAGAAAACTGATCACCACAGAACCTTGCCACTTAGAACCCCTCTCATTAGCTACACTAGAGGTACAGCACTCCAACCAGCTAGGGCTTCTGGGAGGCCCTCTGCGGGAGGGGAGCCCCTCTGCGGGAGGGGAGCCCAGGCCCAGAGGAGGGAATGGAGGATATAAAGGGCTACAAAGCAAGGTGCTTTCTTGGTTGACTCTAAGCCTGAGGGAGCCCAGCCCTAGCCTTCATCCTGAGAGAGCAGAAAACCCACCCTACCGCAGACATGAAACATGAGGCAGCCACAGACAGGGATCAACTCACAAGGACACCGTTCTGGGTAATGCCCATCTTACCTTAAAAATGCTAAAGATGCTGGTGGACTTCCTAAACACGTCTGACCTCACAAAGTCCTCCAGCTGTGCTAGAGTGTCCTCAAGGTGGGTAATGGCACAGATCCCAAAGCAACAGGCAAGGCCCTGGGGAGTGCACAGGTGTGCTCACCACAGGCGCGCTCACCACAGGCGCGCTCACACTCGGGCATAGTGACCCACCTGCCCACATGCTGTGTGGGGAGGAATGAACGTCTACATCTACACAAAGTACCACGCACGCTGAATACATGCAAGCATACGTACCGAAGCAAGCAATGTGCCACACATGTAAGCATGTACCTATATGCTCACAGTACATGTGGCTAGCTGCCTGAGAGGCAGATGACATCCTGACAGCCCTGGGCACTAGGGACCACGCACCTCCTGCTCTGCCTCTTCTTGGTATCTGGCTGTCTCCAACAGCTCTTGGAGGTGTTTCCGTACCACCTCCTTACTGGAAGCAGCACCCAGTGTGGTTCCTATGCACTTATACAGGAAATTCTGGAACAAAGGTAGAGAACACAGACAAAGCTGACTCCTGAGCAGACGGACTCCTGCACTTTGGAGGGTACTGCTAATGGAGAGCTGTATTCTTTCTTCTTTCTGTTTTCTGAGATACGGTTTCACTGTGTGGTCCCAGCTGTCCTGGAACTAGCTCTGTAGACCAGGTTGGATTTGATCTCATAGATCTGCCTACCTTTCAAGTCCTGGGGTTAAACATGTGCACCACTACGCCCGGCCCCTCGGAGAGCTAGCTGTATTTCAAGCAGGACACAGGAAGGCCCATGAGGCCCTCCATGAGGACGGAGGGGTGAGCCCCAGGCTGTGTCTGAGGAACAAGTAGCCGGCAACAAATCCCCATCTCCCCGCTGTTAACTGCAGCAAAGAAGCTCCCAATCCTGCTTGCTTTTCCTGGCTTGGCCAGGGTTGCCAGAGTCAGGAGACAAAGACACAGACAGGCAAGATCAAAGACTCAAAGCATGGGAGCTGGGAAGTGGGTACTGTACAGAGATCCCTGACCCCAGCTAGCTTGTCTTGGGCACCTTCTCCTGAGGAGTCCCGCTGTAAGAGGGTAGTTGCTTGCACATCTCCTGGCTCAGCTGGCAGATCCATATGTTGTCAGATACCACAGCCAGGGTGTCTCGTAGGAACTGCAGATGAGAGAGTTAGTGAGGGCTGGCTGGGGGCCTGAGGCATGGTCTTGTCACATGATAACCTTATGGTGACTCCTGTTGATAAGTGATCTTTGAAGGTGGGTAGCTATGAGGCACGCTGAGGCACGCTGAGGCACGAATGGCTCTGATCTAGGCTGGGGATTGGGGAAGGAGGGAAAAGCACTTTCTGTGTCCAGGATGAGCAAAAGTCCCTCAAATTTGGTGCTGGGTGATAGAGGGTAGAATATCCTGTAATGGAAATCTGAGACCAACCGCCCTCCTCACCCCAGACTCCCACACTGCTAAGCCTATCCCCTAGTCACACTACCAGATGAAGTTGGGTAACAAGTCCCTGGGAAAGCACAATACACGGGTCCCATTTTGATGCCCCAGCCCTCTGTGCTCAGGCCCAGAATGTCCCAGAAAGGCACAGACAGGCTCTTGGCCTTCTGTCCCATCTCTCACCACTAGAAGCTTTTCTTCCCATTCCTTCAGTGACAGGGTTTCCTCAGTGTGCTCTGAAATTACCAATAAGCCCATTGGCTGGGGTCCTGCCAGGCAGGCTCATTCCAACATGTATTAGTGGGCCCTCCTTGTCTTTGGGAATTCCCAGGAGAAATGCAGAAATCAATCACTCCACAGTCTGTACCCCCTTCCCTCATGTCTCTAACCCCTTTCTTAGATTACAGCTTGGATTATTTCTTCCAGCCCTGATGACATACTGGGTGCAAGTGGGGTCAGGGGTGGCTAACGGGCCCCTTAGGCTCACTGGCCTTACCGTCCAGGTATTCTAGCAGCACAGGCATGGTCGTCTCCCACCGCTGGCCCAGTAAAGGGTGGATATTCTGATGCATAACCTTCAGGAGGCGCAAGGAGGCTGCCCCACGGCCATCTCCCAGGTAGGGATTAGAAGACACAACCTGAAGGAGGGGGTGGAAGGGGGCTGCCTAAGCATTGACCCGCCTGCACCTGCCAGCCACAGTGCCCAACCTGGGGACCAGCTTCCCAGGAGTGAAGGAAAACCAGCAAACATGGTGGCGGGGGGAGGGGGGCAGGGGAGCGGTAGAGAATGCCAATGAGATGGTGGCAAGGGTCACAGCCTGCCACAGAGCTGACAGGAACTCTGGGTAGAGAGCCGACTCTTCTATCAAAGTAAGCACGGTCAAGCTGACACCGGTGAGAATAGCCCATGAAGGACATGTCAGCCCTTGAGCTGGGACACAGCAACAGACTCTCTGCTTACCAGCAGTCGTGTGGTCAGAGCGAAGGGAGACGGGAGGTTTGCTGGACAAGAAACATGGAAACAGTTACAAGTTACAAGTTAAAGGATGGATCATATGCACAAGCAGGCGGCTAGGGTGGGAGAACTGGCAAAAGCAGCAGGGGGTGGGGGGCAGGGGGATCAGCAGGAGGGACGGGGCCAGGACAAGGGTGGAGAGCAGAGAGAGGATAAGGAATAAGGGCATGGCATTGGTGGGGTCAGCCAGGGGCACGGCGGTGGGGCCTCCACACCGTTCGAGTTGTACTGGAGGAGGAGATCCTCTGCCCCTGCCTCCTGTCTCTTCAGGGCTAGATGCACAAGGCTCCTGCAGAGCGGGGTGAGGGCCGCAGTGAAGCGCACCGGGGTGAGGAACTCGAGGAGGTAGGGCCAGAGAACCTGAAGGACAGAGGGCCACGGTCTGGACTGCAAGCAGGTGGGCATGGCCGCCAGGGCAGCAGAGCTGAGAGCTTGATCTCCACGGCTGTACAGGAGCGGGGCAGCTTTAGAGGGGCCCACGCTAAGACAGACAGTGTGTCCCGCCATTGCTGAGAGCTCATCTGAGCACTGCCCAGCCACTGTCCTCTCTAGGCCACACTCCCCGCTCCAGGCCAGGGACGGGGAGGGCAGGAAATCTCAGAAAGGGAAAGCTCAGGCAGCCCGCCTCAGGTCAAAGACACGCACACTCACGCTGTTCATCCTGTCCACTGTGGTGCTGACTAGGTAGAGGGTGCGGATACTGACTGCCCGCACACTGTCTGCCGCCAGCTCCTCCCCGTCAGGGCCAGGCTTCTCAGGCTGGGGGAAGAGGCAAGCAAGAGCATGCGTGGATGACTGTCCACACACCAGGGCTAGCATGAGAAGGGGAAAGGCTGGCAGAAAGGGAAACATGGCAGACTCACCAACCCTGACCCTGAGAGCATGTCTGTCAGCTCCCACAGGCAAGCACACCAAAATCACTCAAGAAAAGCTGGTAGGATGGCTCAGTAAAGTGCTTTCTGCGTGAGGCTGACAAGCTGAGTTTGATTTCGGGATCCAATGGACAAGGAGAGACCTAAAGTTGTCCACTAAGCTCTGTGTGTGGTCCATGGCATGTGTATGCCTGCATACACACACACACACACACACACACATGGAGACACAGACACACACAGAGAGACAGATACACACACAGACAGAGACACACACACATGCAGACACAGACACACACACACAGACACACACAGACACACACACAGACAAGACACACACAGAGAGACACACATAGACAGAGACACACACACAGACACACACACAGAGACACATAAACAGAGACACACACACAGACACACAGACACAGACACACACACACAGAGACACACACACATAGATACACACACACACAATCTCTCTCTTCCTCTCCCTCCATCTCTCCCTTGGTCTGTCCCTACGTCTGTTCTTTCTTGTTTCCTATAAGCTTCATGGATGGTTCAGCAAGTCAAGGCGCCAAGACACTTGCTGTCTTGCTGTCAAGCCTGACAACCTGAGTTAGATTCCCAGAATTTACATGGCGGAAGAAGAGAACCAACTTCTACAAACTGTCCTCTGACCTCCAAAAGGTGTCCCATCCATACATACTTGTGCATAAAATAAGTAAATATTTTTAATTTGGGGGGAGGAGGTAGAATATACACTTTAAAATTTTTTTTCTCTCAGGCTGGAGAGAGGGCTCAGTGGGTAAGAGCACTGACTGCTCTTCCAGAGGTCCTGAGTTCAATTCCCAGCAACCACATGGTGGCTCACAGCCATCCGTAACCCCAGGTCCAGGGAATCAACTGCCCTTTTCTGGTCTCTGTAGGCACCAAGCGTACATGTGACATGCATACATACATGCAGACAAGTATTCATACACATAGAATAAAAAAGAAATCTAAATTTTTTAAATTATATTTTAAAGGATAGAGAGTCCTGTTTGGGCACTGTATATAGCTCGGTGACAGAAGCACTAGAAGAAGACCACTTGTGGTGGTCTGGGGGAGAAATGTTGCCTATAGGCTCAGATATTTGACCACTCGGTCCCCAGTTAGTTGGTGTTGTTTGTGGAATCTTAGGAGGAGGAACCTTGCTGAAGGAAGGGTGCCACTGGGCAGGCTTTGAGTGGGCTTGCCCACTGTCTGTTCCCTCTCTGCTGCATGCTTGCATTTGAAGATATGAGCACTCGGATTTCTGTTCCTACCAGACCAGCTACTTGCTGCTATGTCTCTCTCACAATGGACTCCTATCCTTCTGGAACCAGAAGCCCAAACAAACCCTTCTTTCTGTAAGGTGCCTTGGTCATGGTGTTTTATCATAGCAACAGATTCAGAGCTGACCTTAGGACAATCTAGCTTTTCTCATTCCAAGAAGCCAGATCCAGAGCTTACAACCCAAGACCTGGAACGTTCACTGTTTACTGTAGGACTAGACCACCCACTCCAGCAACACGCGTTTCTGTACTAATGAACCCAGTGCACAGTGCACACTGAGCAAGCCCAAACGCCACTTAGCTCCACCCACCCGCTGCTTACAGTCTACGTCACCACGTCTTACCTTGCTCTCCTTTAAAAGAAATTGGTGTTTAGTAACTTTAAATAAAAGAAAGTCAAAGTTTCTGTCCTCTGCCTCTGCTTGAGTTGGGTATCTGTTGAGCGGACTCCCAAGATTCAGAGACCCTGACTCTGAAACCAAAGGGACCCTCAGCCCACGCGGCCCACACAACTGCCTGCTGCCAGGCCAGATGCTCTTGGTAACCAGTGCTAACAGTGCTCACGAGAAACCCAGGCCGAAGAGCCTGACACCCAACAGATCCAGAGACAGGTGGGTCCTTACCTCCTCGGCGGGTAGAGCACACTGCTGCACAATGTAATCCACCATCCCCTCACCGCCAGGCTGCTCCAGGTAGCCGTGGTGGGCCATGGCGCTGATCACCTGAACCACAGCCCGTTTCACCTGCCAGAACCAAGAGAAAGTCAGGAAGGGCCGCGGGAGCCACATCTGCACCCACACCTGCACCCACAACTGTATCAGCACCATATCCATGCCCATATACACCTACACCACGCCTGCACCCACACTCCCACACACGGGTTTGTACAGCTACACCATGCCTGCACCCACACTCCCACATACGGGTTTGTACAGCTACACCACGCCTGCACCCACACTCCCACACACGGGTTTGTACAGCTACACCATGCCTGCATCCACACTCCCACGCACAGGTTTGTACCGCTACACCATGCCTGCACCCACAGTTGCGGCAGCACTAACGCCTGGCTCCATGGAAGCTTGCTCAGCTCCCAGCTAGCACCCTTAGTCACTTGTGGCATGTGCAGCTCTGCAAGGGAAGGCAGAGCTCGGTTCCTGCTATCCCACACAGCTCCTCCCTGCCTCGAAGCCCTTCAGAAGTCACCTTATCTCACCAACTGCATCCTCTATGGGCTTTTACCAAGCTTCCTCCTCAAGTCTATGCAAACGGCTGTGAGAAAAGTCTGCTCCAAAGCACCCGGATCTCCAGCTCCACCTCCCACTCTACACTCACGGAGTCTTGGTGCCTAACCGACCTATCCCATCTGCACTGTTCATCTGGACCTAAGCTACAGCACTGGTGTCCTTCAGAACTGGCTCTCTTTTCCCATGGGAGCCTGCAGGCCACAAGGTATGGGTTCCATCTTCAGAGGGGCTGGAGGCTGAGTGCAGCCATGGACAGTCCAGCACATCCACGTGACAGGGCCATCGGTTCAGAACTCTGAGACTAAAGGATGACCTTGGTTGGCAGTACTCCTATGTGTGGTGCTAACACTGCCCTGCTCATAAAAGGTAATGGGAAGCTTCAGTTTGTCCCTCCTGAACTCTGTCCCAAGGGCTCTTTCCCCGCTAATTGCTGGTTTTGAGATAAGGTCCAATAATGTAGCCCAGGATAGCCAGGAACTCCTATCTCAGACTCCCAAGTGCTCAGATTACAGTCACGAGCTTCCCAGCAGATTTAAACCATCCCTGAGTTTAAAGTGATGAGTATACTGCTACCTGAGGGCTCTGAGTCCTTCTCGTGAATGGTGAGCCTCAGGGTGGCGCTGAAGCACTCGGGCCTATGACAGGCACCAGCCCTGAGGTGGCTTGGGTTCATTAATGGTTCACTAAGACAATGTGGAAATGCAGTCTGCTCACACTGCCTATGTGCATGTCTCCGACTGCATGCAACCAGAGACAGGAAGGACAGGAACTTCCAGTACTCTGGGTGCTCCTCCATCGGCGGCTCACAATGAGTAACCACCTGGTCTGTTCCAACAATGACCCAGGCTACCCTTCCACTGTACCTTATCCCCAGGCTACCCTTCCACTGTACCTTATTCCCAGGCTACCCTTCCACTGACTGTACCTTATCCCCAGGCTACCCTTCCACTGTACCTTATCGTTGGTGTCCAGAAGAGGCTGCCTCATGGAGGAGAGGATAAAGGGCTTCTTAGCTTCCATCTGGGCAGCTGCAAGAATCAAACAAGATGGTCTAGTCCCTGCTAACCAAGACCAGTCATTCTATCTACATCTACTTTGAAGACTAGGCCTCAAAGGATCTGGCCTCATTTGGTCCTCATGTAGAAGGAGAAATGGGCACAAAACCACTGCTCTGAGGGAGAAAAAAAGTTCCCAAATAAAATTTTACCTAATCCAAGGGGTTTAAATTCTCTTTGGGGTCCTTGTGCATGAAGAACTATGCTCTCCAATCCTGTGAGGCTGAAATGCAGTGTGCTGCAAACCTTGCAAGGCTACAGGAGGCACAGAGCAGAGCCCTGCAGATTGAAGGGACCAGGGAAATGCCTGCTAAACAGGAGCCCCAGACAAAGCCAGCTGAGAGATCTGTCCTGTCTTTTATCCATTGCTAACTGGTGCCTCCACTCTGAGAGCGCCCAGTTCTGTGTATGTGAATTTCGGCAAAGCTCGTTGTATTGCATGCCCTCTTGCCTTCCCTACTTTGCCTGGCCATATGTAGCTGGCTTCTTAAGAGAGTCACCTTTCAAAAGGATTATTCTCTAGCTCATTAAAGAAGAGGCCATCATGAAAGCACAGTACCAGTCAGAGGTCTAGGAAGGGCTGTGGGTGAGGCCAAACCAGCACCTAAGGAGCAGCTGTAATGTAGAGTACTGAGGCCCCTAGGAACAGAACTCAGATTCTGCTCAGATTGTGTTTTCTGCAAATCCCACCCCTCTTTCCTACAAGGCATTACATCACAGCGGCTTACAGTTGCATAGACATTCAAGGTTCATTTCTCAACCCCTGGGCTAAGCGAACAATGAATAGGATGATGAATTTAAAGGGGCTAGGGGGTGCTAGAGGGAGGGCTCAGTGGTTAGGGGGTACTGGAGGGATGGCTCAGTGGTTAGGGGATACTGGAGGGTTGGCTCAGTGGTTAGGGGGTACTGGAGGGATGGCTCAGTGGTTAAGAGCAAATATTGTTCTTCCAGAGGAAGATGAGTTCATTTCCCCAAACCCACTTCAGGTGGCTCACAGCCAGCCCCAGGGAAACCAGGCACGTCTGGTCTCTGCGGGCACTTACACTCATGTGTACATATCTAGGCAGACACACAGAGATATCATTAAAAATAAAGAAAAAAGAAAAAGGTAAAAACTGGCATGGGGCCAGGCGGTGGTGGCGCACGCCTTTAATCCCAGCACTTGGGAGGCAGAGGCAGGCGGATTTCTGAGTTCGAGGCCAGCCTGACGTACAGAGTGAGTTCCAGGACAGCCAGGAGTACACAGAGAAACCCTGTCTTGAAAAACCAAAAAACAAACAAACAAACAAACAAACAAACAAACAAACAAAACTGGCATGGGGGTACAGTTGGTAGCTCAGGGAATGAAGGTGCTGAGATGCCGACGCTCCATTTTAGAGCACCTGACCTAAGTCTGAACTCAGGTAGACTAACAGGCTGGTACCTAGCATTAGTTTCCAAGTTGTCCCCCAACAAAACCCAAGCCTAGCTCCAGTCTCTAGGTTACACTCCCAACAAGACCAGCATCTCCAGGTTATTCCCCCAACAAACCTGCACCCCAGGTTACAAGCCCACCCCTGCCTAACGACCACCAATGCAGAGGGGAGCAGAAATTAAGTTGATGATGTCACTCCCAGCACCAGCCAATCATGTTAAAGGCCACAGGAGCTTTCCAATTAGATGCTTACACACGTACTCCCTGCTTGCTGCTTACTATAAATCTTTGCCCCATAGATATTCAGGGTCCCCTTCCACTAAAACCATGTGACAGTGGTGCGGGGGGGGGGGGGCTGCTGAGCTAGCTCAAATAGAATAAAGACCCTGCAGTAAGTTGCATCAGATTGGCTCCTGGGTGTGTGTTTTGGGATCACTAACATTTCCCTGGCACAACAGTGCTTGCCATCAGCACTGGGAAGCTGAGTTCCATCCCTGGAACCAACATGGCAAAAGGAGAGAACCAATTCTTGGAAGTTATCTTCTGATGCACGCCCCCTCTTCATGGCACTCGCATACCCATGATAAGGAAATTGATTAATTAAAGGAACGTGATTTGAGCACATCTTTTTACAAAGCTAACTGGTTGGCAGTTGAGGCAATAAGTAGAAAAGTGGCTCAGATTCTGAGGAAGTCACGTCGGTGGCGCTGTGACTGAACTAGTGTCAGTCACCAGTCTGCTTAAAGTCTGGGTGTGTCTCACACGGTCCAGATGAACTGCTGCTGCTCTGAGGGCTTCTCTTGCTGAGAGCTAGAAATACAACTTTTTATGCCTAATACGTACTTACATACGTGCGTGTGCGTGTGTGTGTATTTTAATATAGGGTTTCTCTGTGTATCCCTGGCTGTCCTGGAACTTGCTCTGTAGACCAGGCTGGCCTTGAACTCAGAAATCTGCCTGCCTCTGCCTCCCAGTGTTGGGATTAACAGTGTGTGCCCCCATCAGACGCATCTCCTAATACTATAAAGAAGACTGAAATGGCCACTAAGTGCTTGACTACGCAGCAGACGCTAACCCTGGGATGATGCCCAGAACACTGGCCTGGCTCCTGTGCAATAAGAACACTCAAATTTGTGAGCTATTCTATATGTCTCTAGAGTGGATTTCACCTTTTGTGATAAATTTGAAATGAGAATTAGGAAGTGGCTATCACCGAATGTGATAAATGCCTGTAACCCTAACACTCAGAAGGAAGCAGGAGGATTGTGAGCTCCAGGATAGCTGAGAAAGCTGACACAGGAGGCTGGTATGTTCAAAACAACCTAGGCCATAGAGCAAGACCCTAGACCATAGAGGGTGAAGAGGCTGGAGAGATGGCTCGGCAGGTAAGAATTTGTACTGCTCTTGTAGAGACCTGGGTTCAGTCCTCTGAACTTACATCGGGCAGCACACAGCCACCTGTAACTCCAGCAGAGCATCAGATGCCTTCGACCTCCATGGGCACCTGCACGTAAACTCCTGCAGCTGCACGTACATACACAAAATAAATAATCTTTTTTTTAAAAGGAAATAGGAAAAAATGGGAGCACTGGGCACAATGCAGGTAATAACTGCTCGTGACAACGCTTTTATTGTAGAGACAGTCTGGTAATGCCATCCCAGCCGGGTGGTAGTAGCACACCCCTTTAATCCCACCACTCAGGAGGCAGAGGCAGGTGGATTTCTTTGAGCTCAAGGTTAGCCTGGTCTACAGAGAGAGTTCCAGGACTACCAGAGCTATTACATGGAAAAACTCTGCATCAAAAAACAAAGACAAACAAACAAACAGGCTAACATTGGGGATGGAGGCCTCAGAGGTAGGGCTGTGGCCCTGTGCTCCAGCCCTGCCCTAAGATACTCCTTGCCTCAGGCCCTATCTCCTCTCTAGCCACCACAACAAAGCCTGTTAAGGATCTTGGCAGTAATAACATAAAATACAGAAACATGAGAGGTCTGTCAAAGCTCAGGCAACAGAGATTCTCAATCTGCCCGAGGCAAATCATACAGTGTTTAGAAGAGGTTGAAGAATAGTCATGACCTTAAACTGAGGTAGGAATTTCTGTGAACGGAAGCTGAAGACAGTCACCAGGAAGTAGCAGCTTCCATGCTACAGGACGGAGCTCTTCACAGAGAGCTGGCGAGAGCCACAGGAGAGTGTGGCTGTGTTCAACACAATTACATCATTGTGTGTTGTGTCATCCAAGAAAAGTAAATGTAAAACCAGGCCTGGAGGGGTAGCCAAGCAGGCAGGGTGCGGGACTAGCACTCGCGGAGCTAAAGGTTGGATCCCAGCACTGAGTAAGAACAAGGACAGGGGGTGAACACCCAGAATCCCAGCACTAGGGAGGTAGAGGCAGGAGGATGAGGGGTCCAAGCGCATTTTCAGCTGTAAAATAAATTCAGGGCCAGCCTGGGATACCTGATATCCTGTCTTTTTTTTTTTTTCCAGTTTTTTCAAGACAGGGTTTCTCTGTGTAGCCCTGGCTGTCCTGGAACTCACTCTGTAGACCAGGCTGACCTTGAACTCAGAAATCCGCCTGACTCTGTCTCCCAAGTGCTGGGATTAAAGGCATGCGCCACCACTGCCCGGTGATATCCTGTCTTTTAAAAAAAATCAAATGAAACAAAAAACCAACCAAACAACAACCACAACAAAATCAATGGTCAGCTGAGCATAGTGGCTCACACCTCCAATCCCAGCACTTGGGAGGCAGAGGCAGACAAACTCCTGAGTTCTGAGTTCGAGGCCAGCCTGGTCTACAGAGTAAGTTCCTGGACAGCCAGGGTTATGTAGAGAGACCCTATCTCAAAACAAAACAGAAAAAACAAAAAAAAAAAAAAAAAACAAACAAATTGATGGCCAGCCTTCAATAATTGAGCCAAATAGATATATTATTATTTACATATAAAGACATATATGGTTACATATAAACACTTTTTTTTGTTTGTTTGTTTTTTGTTTTTGTTTTTTTTTGTTTTTCGTGACAGGGTTTCTCTGTGTAGCCCTGGCTTCCTGAAACTCACTCTGTAGACCAGGCTGGCCTCAAACTCAGAAATCCGCCTGGCTCTGCCTCCCAAGTGCTGGGATTAAAGGCGTGCGACACCACCACCCAGCACATATAAACTTGTTGAAGAGATGGCTCGGTGGCTAAGAGCACTGGCTGCTCTTCCAGAGGACCTGAGTTCAATTCCCAGCAACCACATGGTGGCTCACAACCATCTGTAATGGAATCCAATGCCCTCTTCTGGTATGTCAGAAGACAGCTACAGTGTACTTATATACATAAAATAAATAAATATTAAAAAAAAAAAACCATGTTGAAGATAAAGGTCTGGAGAGATTATTCAGTGGTTAAAAGCATTGTTTCACTTTCAAAGGACCTGGGTTTGATTCCCAGTACCAACATGGCGGCTCACAACCATCTGTAACTCCAGTTCCAGAGTATCAGACACATTCTTCTGGCTTCCTGAGCAGCAGAATGCACACGTCACACAGACATACATGCACACAAAACACTCACACATACAAAATAATGAAAAACCAAAAAAACGAAATCTAGGCACAGTGAGTGGTGCATGCCTCTAATCCTAGCACTGGCGAGCCAGAACTCTATGAGTTCAAGGTCAGCCTACTGTATTTAGTGATTCCAGGCCAGCCAAAATTACATAGTGAGACCCTGTCTCAAAAACACAAGAGCAAAAACAAAAAAACAAACTAAGCATAGCTAGCCTCTGGAATCTCAGGGCTGAAGACACAAAGGTCTCTGACTGATAAGGCGAAGAAATTTAAAATTAACCTGTGTCCTAGCTGAGACTCCCATTGAAATTTATCTTTGGATTCCTAGGGTTTCAGATTTCTCAGAGAGTAACAGAAGATGATGGTCAGCTTTATGTTCCTGAGTTACTATGCTGCTCCTATCTTTAAGTCCACAGAAGTGGTGCAAACCTGAGTTCAGAGCGCTACCTAGTGTTAAAGGCTAAGACAACATAAGGCACAGATGAAACCAGACTCCAGGAAAAGAATGTCTGTATGCTCCATCCTTGCCCTTCTCGGGGATTTTACTCGGGGATTTTGGGCAACCTTGGGAAAGATGGCTTGTTTGTTAATCTGGAACATATAACAGTTAAATAGTGGCTTCCTGCAAAACAAGTTACTCTGGCTAGGATGCCAAGGACTGGCCACACGAGGCATCTTGGAAAAACAGAATGAATTTACACCTAGTGGTGTAAAGACAAATGCACACCTACAACCTGAAACTCTGCTGCTAGTTACACGTCCACCTAGGCCTGCACAGGGAGAACAGAAACAGCAGCAGTCTTCATTGGAGTAAGAAACCGGAAGAACCCACTTACCCCTTGGAAACAAATGAGTACCTTAGAGATTAACTCACTATACATTTCACAGAAAAATAAGTCAGATACAACATGTTCCATACTGTGCAATTTCTCTTTCCTTATGCAACGTGCAAAACAGTAACACCTTCTTGTGCAGGAGGCTACCCTTCCTGACCTGGCAATGGCCCCTGGCACTGTCACCCGCTCTTTAGTCCCATCCAGGTGGAAATGATGGGCTGTGTTCTCACTGAAAACAACAGTTACTATCTGTATTAGTTCTGTCTGTGAGCTGTACTTCACAATAAAAATTTAAGAGCATCTCGAATCTGTAGTTATGAAGGTGAGAAGTTCTCTAAGGCAGTCTACAGGAAGAAGCAAAGCACACTATAGACTGTCTTCAGGTAGAGAAAATTCTGTTTCTTGTACGTAGACATTTCCATATGATATGCCCAGAGAAAGAACATGGAGGAAAAAAAATGAAATATAGGTAAACACAGAGTGTCTTCTGAAGTAAACTTCAATGAAAAATCATTTTACTGTAATGAAATCAATAAAAGCATCACACAGCTAGATAAAGACATCCAGTCAAATGCTGCTTGTGGTGGCGCTTGCCTTTAATCCCAGCACTTGGGAGGCAGAGGCAGGTGGATTTCTATGTTCGAGGCCATCCTGGTCTACAGAGTGAGTTCCAGGACAGCCAGGGCTACACAGAGAAACCCTGTCTCGAAAAACAAAAAGAAGAGTTGCCTTGGTCATGGTGTCTGTTCACAGCAGTAAAACCCTAACTAAGACAGGCACCATAGCCACTCTTTCCTGACCTCTGACAGGGCATGAATGGAATTCCCCAAACCACAAACCCATGTGTACAACTATGATTATCTTTATGAAACTTACTGCTAATCAAATACGTTTCCCTTAAAAGCAGGAAACTCGGGTCCGAAAGTGTTACTCAGAACACTTGCCCAGTATATGTAGAACTCTAAGTCCTAAATCTGTGGTGGTTTGGATGGAAATGACCTAACAGGCTTGTATATTTGCATGCTTAGCCCCCAGTCGGTGGAAGAGTTCTGGAATGATTAGGAGGTATGACCTTGTTGGAGGAGGTGTGTCACTGGGGGCAGGCTTTGAGGCTTCTAAAGCCCAGACCACTCCCAGTTATCAAATGTCTGCCCAGGAGCACTTGCTTTCCATTGTCTCCCACCTCCAAATGAACCTCTTCTTCTGTTAGGTTACCTTGGTCATGGTGTCTTATCACAGCAATAAAACATGGTTCAATTGTGAAGACCACCAAGCTAAAACACGATCACTATAATAATTCAAAGTAGGATGTTACACTCATCCCAACGATGGACACTACCCTGGTGCTTTCCCATACTGGGCATGCCGCAGCCACAGGAGGCACTCACCAGCCGAGTTGATGATGTGTCTCAGGATCTGCAGGGTCCCCACTCGGAGCCTCTCGTTGCTGGTGTCCAGCCTGGGCAGTAAGAAGGCCAGCAGACGGTCAGGAGAGCAGCCAGCTGCAGGGCAACATGCGCATCAGAGGCTGTCTGACAGTGTCTTTGCTCCTCGCTCCACACCTGCACCCTAAGCTCGCCAGGGCTGAGTTTGTTCACCTTGGTCGTTCTGTAGCTGGAGCTTCCCAGGACAGGGAAGGCAAAACACACTGTGGGGCGTTCGGGAGACTGAACTCCCTGGCCGTCAATTTCCCCAGTGTTTCTTTGAGTGGTGGGATAAAGGGAAGGGTCAGACTAGCACAGGAGACTCTAACACCAAAGAGTTGGCACCACATGTGAGACACAGACCTGGGGTCACCAGAACCAGTGGGCTCACTCCAACTTAATTCATGGGGAGCTCACAAGGGACCCCTCAGAGATCCTCCTGTTTCGGGGCTGGTCTGCAGCTAGAGACCCTGTACAGACCTCTAACCTGGACCTATATCATTGCCAATGGAAACCTTTTGGAAATTACCTTGGTGAATTCTCTCACCTTTGTGAACCGGTGTCAATGACAGTAAAAATTGTCCTCCTCCCCCCACACCCTGGGCCAGCTGAACCAGTCTCCCAGCCTTCCCTCCCTCCAGGCTCTAGGTGGGTGCTGATGTCACTGGTCTTCAGTGGCCAGCAAGTCACAAGCCTCTGCCTGACCCTCAAGCTGGCAAGCAGGCTGAGACAGGATACAGGCACCAGGGACAGAGCTGGTAGCCCAGGGTCTGACTGATCTAGACCAACAGGCCCCAGGTGACACACTGAACAATGCTGTAGCTGGGGGTCAGGTAGTGCCAGACTGAGGGCCAGAGCCAGGCAGCCACACGCAGGGATGCAAATGTGCAGGAGGGTCAAAGGAGGAATGTGTGGGGTGGGAGCCAGAAACCTCTAGCCCAAGATACGCAGAGCTACAACACACATTTCAGTGACGATCAGGTACTTGCAGGCCCTAACCTCTCCTCAGCCTGGGCCAAGCACCCATTACCCCCTCAAAGAGGACAGCGGACCAGGCTTGATGGCACACGACTGGAACTCTGGTATTTGGGAGTCCGAGGCAGAAGGATCATGAACTCATGCACTCAAGGCCAGCTGAGCTAAAAGGGCAGCTTTTTTTTTTTTTTTCCTTCCGATCCCGTTTGTGCGGGGTTTTTTTTTGGGGGGGATTTTTTTCTGTTTTTTTTCGAGACAAGGTTTATCTGTGTAGCCCTGGCTGTCCTGGAACTCACTCTGTAGACCAGGCTAGCCTTGAACTCTCGAACTCAGAAATCCGCCTGCCTCTGCCTCTGCCTCCCAAGTGCTGGGATTAAAGGCGTGCACCACCACTGCCCAGCTGATTTTGTGCTGTTTTTAATAATTAATAATAATAATGACAATAACAACAACAACAACAACAGACAGCTGGCTCAGACATGTCCTCTGAGGCCTCCTTATACAGAAGCCAGCACCCAGGCCACCACTCACCCAGGACTGTGAAGCAGCGAAGCACCTCCTTCTGGCTGTTCATCACCAGGGGGCTCGAGGACTCCACAGGCACGCAAATCTGCTCCAGGAGACAGGACAGAGGTTATGGTGACAGACTCACTGTCATGGCAGGGCCCTGCTGTGCAACAGGTAGGTGGTCCTACCTCACCTGAGGGGGTACTGGAAAGGTATTTTTGTCCTTGCTGCTTTTGTTTTTTCAAAAAATTTTAAAGGGGGGGGGCGCTGGAGTGATGGTTCAGTGGTTAAGAGGTCTAGCTGCTCTTCCAAAGGCCCCGGGTTCAATTCTCAGCACCCACATAGCAGCTCACAGCTGTAACCAGAGTGGCAGTGGACTTGAAGCCTCTCCTGATCTCTGTGGGTACCATGCACATGGTACACAGATAAACATGTGGGCTAAACACCAATCATGCAAAATAAAATAATTTAAAAATAAAATAATCTAAAGATTTTATGTGTATGAGTGCTTTACCTGAATGAATGTATTACTGGACACTTGGGGGCCAAAGAGCATGGGAAATTCCCTTGGACTAGCGTTAGACAGGTGTGGGCTGTCATGTGGGTACTGGGAGTCAAACCCAGGGCAGTCTGCAAGAGCAACAACTATCCCTAACCACTGAACCATCTCTCCAGCCTATGCTTTTGTTTCTTTTGAGACATGATTCATGGAGCCAAGGCAGGCTTTGAACTCGTACCTTCCTGCCTCAGTCTCACTACTGTAAGCATGTGCCACCACACCTGAAGAGGTAAGCAGTATTACATCCCGGCTACAGTTTTAGTGCTAGTTGTAATTTCTTCCCTCAGTTTTTTTTTTAGATTATTCATTTTATGTATATGAGTACACCATTGCTCTCTTCAGACACACCAAAGAGGGCGTCAGACCCCATTGCAGATGGTTGTGAGCTACTATGTGGGAATTGAACTCAGGACCTCTGGAAGGGCAGTCAGTGCTCTTAACCGCTGAGCCATTTCTTCAGTCCCCCTCTTTTGGTTTGTCTTTTGAGATTGATTCTTTCCACATAACCCTGGCTGTCCTGGAACTCACTATGTAGATCAGGCTGGCCTCAAATTGACAGAGATCTGCCTGCCTCTGCCTCCCAAATGCTGAGATTAAAGGAGTGTCCGACCACTCTCAGCCTAGCAAGTTCTTTTTTAAGGATTTCCTTATTTTCAGCCTGTGACATTGTCACATGCCTTTGATCCCAGTTTGTGGCCAGAAGCCTTCTGATCTACAGGGTGAATTCCAGGACAGCCAGGACTACACAGAGAAACCCTGTCCTGAAAAACAAAAACAAAAAAAGATTTATTTTATATGAATTTTATTTTGCGTGTGTGCGTGTGTGTACCAAATGTGTGCCTGGTGCCAGCACTGGACCTTTTGGGGTCACAGGTCATGAGCCAACGTGTGGATGCTAGAAACTGAACTCAGCTCCTGTGGGGGAGCAGCAGGTAAGGCAAGCCACTGTCTCTCCAGCCTCCAGCACCAGTACATTCTTTTTATTTATTTTTTTGGTTTTTCAAGACATGGTTTCTCCGTGTATTCCTGGCTGTTCTGCAACTCTCTCTATAGACTAGACTGACCTCGAACTCAGAGAGATCTGTCTCCCAAGTGTTGGGACTAAAAGCATGTGCCACCACCAGAATGCTCAATAAGTTTTTTTTTAAAGAAAGTATTCACTTACTATCATTATTAGTGTGTGTTGGGGGTTGGGGAAGAGGTACCTTCTTATGGTACCTAGGTAGAGACCAGAGAACACCTCAATGGAGTCAGCTTCTCTACCTCTGTGTGGAGTTCCAGCATGAGTGGCAAGCAACTTTACCCATGGAGTCAGCTCATGAGCCCAGTGCTAAGTTGTAAGCCCCCCTGATGTTGGAAGATGAGGCAGTTTGATTCCTTAACTGGCAACTTTTAGATTCTCCCCTGCTGTAAAAATGACATTAGCCAAACAGCCAGACATGCTACTGACCCTTATGAACCCTCCACAGATACCATGAGGAAACTACATGCTCTGGTTGTTTGCTCTGGCTCTTGAAGCTACAGACCATGTCAGAACTATTTCAGAGCTTACACTGGACTTTGTTAGAACAAGGCTTAGAGAACTCTAATGATCTTGCAACCGCTTCTACCTGGGTCAGAGAGGAAACATGTCCTTTGGTGGCCTACAAAAGTGCTGTGATGGTGCTAACGGGCTGAGACTATGATTTCTATGAACACCTTTATTTGCAAGGGAAGTTGGCTCTGATTGGTTTAAAAACTTCTCTTCTGGCAATACTACATGGATAAGTAAGATGCTTGAGTCATTTGGTGAATCAGCTGAGAGGCACCCAAATGCTCTGAGTAACATGGCGCCCAGTACAAGGCCTCCCTTGAGTGATCTTTTCTGGCTTGCTTTTAGTAATTGGGCCAAGGTGACAGGAAGCCATAGCAGAGAACGCATCACGGGAACAAGGGCAGAAGCAGCAAAGCGGCGGCAGTGGTGGCTGAGCTCAAACTGCCCAGGCAGCTGGCTGCTCACAGCTGCAGACAGGCAGCTCAACAGCTGGCAGAAGGGCCAGAGCCAGAGCACGACCACCAGCTCTAGCAGGGAGGGCAGAGCTGAGACTGAAGACTAGTAGAGCCACAGGAGAGTGTCTGCAGGCCCTGGATCTAGAGAGCTGGCCAGCCTTTAGGGCTGAAAGTCTCACTCTCCCCAGGCCCAAGAGCTGTAAACAGGCTCTGGGTAAGGTCCTGCTACTCAAGGCCTGAATGAGAGCTACAGTGTTAGAGGCTGTAGCCTGCTTCTGTCAAATGCTGAAGGATACAAAAGCTGCAACAGGGTCAGGTGTGGTGTAGTACACCCTCGTAATTCTGGCATTCCAGAGGCAGAGACAAGGAGTCTTATGAATTGAGGCCAACCTTATCTGTATAAGACCCCATCTCAAAGAAAAAAGTGTGTGTGTATGTGTGTGTGTGATTTAAATTCAAAAAACAAAACACAAAAAACCAAACAACAGAACTGCCCGAGCCTACCACATGACAAACGTCTTGCCTATGCACAATTTCTGTCGTGGTCAACAAAAGGAAGCCAGGCAGCTGACTGGAACAGGACACCTTTGCCCACAGGACATGAGTGAAATTCTGGGCTCGGTTCTCCAGAGAGTTCATTCTCTAGCCCTTCCTCATCCAGGAGCAGGGATGTGCAGATTTTGACAGCAGGACACATCCGTATCATTGAAGGGGATTTAGAGGCCGGCTTCTAGTCCCATTCTGTTGGGGGTGGGAAGGGAGGAACAGTACCATACAAACATGTAACCAAGCCCTTGGGTCTCAAGCAAACAGATCTGGGATTCTATCAGCAGTAGAATAAACTCCAAGGAACACATTACTGGAAAAGTGTACTACATACCAGTTATTTCTAGAATAAAGCATTCATTCATTCAAAACAAGAAAGAAAGACAGAAGGATCAAAGGAAAGAGAGGAAGGGAAGAGGGAAGAAGAAGGGAAAGAGAGAACCAGGGAGTGGGGAGGGAGGGAAGGAAGACGATATATATTTTTTTGGAATTATCTCTTGCCTCCAAAGAGATTAAACTTTTGCCAGACTATACAGCCAAGTTATTCACATGCCTTGAGATCATTTAAGACCAGCTTAGAGGCTAGAGAAATAACTCAACAGTTAAGGGCTATAGTGGCTCTTCCAGAAAACCAAAATTTAATTCCCAGTATCCAAACAGTGGCTTACAGCTAGCTGTCTGTAACTCTAATCTAGTGGGACTCAACGCCCTCTTCTGGCCAGTATGGGTATTGCACATACCTGGTACACAGACATACAAAGCATGCAGGCAAAACACTCACGGACATAAAACAAAATATATACATCTTAAAAATATTTTAAACACTCATACTAATTAAAAAACAAAACACTGTGTTCAATCAACTATACTCAGCCTATTTAACCTGCCTTTCAGAGAACAATGTAACCATCCTTACATCTTGGATTTCCCGTCATCAGCTTCTACAACCGAAGATAATGTATAGCTTTAATCTTGAGCTATGAACTCTTCCCAGAATGCTCCTGACCCAGAATAATGTATGTTGTGGTAATCATTTGCTGAAAGCAGCCAACAGGTTGAAAGTAATGGTAAGCAAGACAAATGTCCCATAAAGTGGATATAGGTTGATAACATCTGTGTGGTTTTTGGGTGCTATTCAGTGTCAGTAACTTCTTCCCTTGTAAAACTGTTAAAGATTTCTGAAAAAAAAAAAAAAGTCCTTCAATCCTTTCCCATATCATTTTTTCTTCTGTTCAGTAAGTACAAAGCAAAGAACATTATTAGGGACAGACACGGAACAGAAACACACACCAGAGGCAAAACCAGAGGCGTCGGGGCCATATCAAACACACACAATGGGTAGGCCAGTAATCACAGACTACAAACAGCAGACACAGGGGAAAAAGTAGTGAATTCAAATTTGGATTTGCTCTTGGTCAAACTATACCAAGAAAAAGTTTCTATTTTTATTCAAAACACACACAATAAACTTTTCTTAAAAAGGAAGATCTATTTTCCTTCAAAATGCATGATTCTGTTGTGGGTTTGTTGTTGTTGCTTTGTTTGTTTGTTTGTTTTTCTTTTTTTTCATTTTTTTCTTTTTTTTTTTCGTTTGTTTGTTTTTCAAGACAGGGTTTCTCTGTGTAACCCTGGCTGTCCTGGAACTCACTCTGTAGACCAGGCTGGCCTCAAATTCTCAAGTGCTGAGACTAAAGGTGTCACCCAGCAATGATTTTTTTTTTTTTTTTTAAAGAAAGTCTCCTTGAACCACCAAAGCCCCTCTCCATCTTCCTACTCTCCTTAACCACAGTTTCACAGAGTTGTGCTCCCTTGCTGGGACACACCGTGTTCAGCAGCTTTCTCAGTCTTTCTGACCCTCAGGGAAGATGCCCAGCCAGATGCTCTCTCATAGAAGTACTTCCTACACTGGAATCTTGTGTCTCAGGATATGGGATGCCATGTCTCTCCCCTCTCTTGCTTGGTTCCTGAGGTAACCAAGGCAGCCTCAGGCCTCTGCTTACCACTACCTTTCAGCGGCCATGCTGAAATTCCTCAGGACGTACTGAGGCAGCAGCCCTCAGTGCCACACTACAGCCTCCATCCAGGGGTTCCTGTATGTGGTGATTTGACTTCAGTGCCACACTACAGCCTCCATTCAAGGGTTCCCATATGCAGTGATTTTTTTTTTTTTTTTTTTGGTTTTTCGAGACAGGGTTTCTCTGTGTAGCCCTGGCTGTCCTGGAACTCACTCTGTAGACCAGGCTGGCCTCGAACTCAGAAATCCGCCTGCCTCTGCCTCCCGAGTGCTGGGATTAAAGGCGTGCGCCACCACCGCCCGGCCATACGCAGTGATTTGACTTCAGTGCCACACTACAGCCTCCATCCAGGGGTTCCTGTATGCAGTGATTTGACTTCAGTGTCACACTACAGCCTCCATCCAGGGGTTCCTATATGTGGTGATTTGACTTCAGTGTCACACTACAGCCTCCATTCAGAAGTTCCTGTATGTGGTGATTTGAGTGAGACCGCTCCCCATAGGCTCATGTGCTTGAATACTTTCCCAGTTGGTGGAACTGTTTGGTAAGGATTAGGAGGTGTGGCCTTGTTGGAGCAAGTGTTGTCCCTGAGGGTGAGCTTTGAGGTTTCAAAAGACTCACACCATTTCCAGTTAACTTAACTACATCTGGAACCAACTAAAACCTAAGCAACTGTGGACTGGAGAGATGGCTCAGTGGTTGAGAGCACTGGCTGCTCTTCCAAAGGCCCTGGATTCAATTCCCAGCACCCACATGGTAGCTCACAACCATCAGTAACTCCAGGTCTCGGGGATCTGACATCCTCTTCTGACCTCCACAGGTACTCATGGTGCAGACATGCATACAGGCAAAACATCCATATGTATATAACAAAAAAAATAAAACAAGCAGCTGGGTTTGACTATGAAGAATTTTCTTGATTATATCATCTGAGGTGGGAAGATCCGCACTGAATCCAGCCACACCTTCTGGTAGCAGGTTACTTACATAAAAGGCCACGGATGAAAGAGGCTTTGTTTTCTACCTGTTTGCCCTCAGTCTCACTAGAAAGTTGTTTGTTTTTTTTTTAATTTTTTTGGGGGGGATTTTTTTCTTTGTTTTTTCGAGACACAGTTTCTCTGTGTAGCCCTGGCTGTCCTGGAACTCACTCTATAGACCAGGCTGGCCTCAAACTCAGAAATCCACCTGCCTCTATCTCCCAAGTGCTGGGATTAAAGGCGTGCGCCACCACTGCCTGGCCTACTAGAAAGTTTATCTGTCCTTTTCCCAAAGCATTCCTTCGCTGGTATTAGAGTCTCCTTCCTCAGAATTCCAGCATAAGCTGAAGACTGGCAGCTCTCTAGCACTTCCTTGGGACTGACTCCAGCATTAGACTGGGACACTCAGTCTCATGGACTTAGCAACTGCTGGATCCCTGGCCTTTCTGTCAGGATACAGACAGTATTGGACTCCTTGGACCACAGCCTGTAAGCCATGCTAATAAATCACAGACAGACAGACAGACAGACAGACAGACAGAAGCCTGCACAAGCATGTGCATGTGTACACACACACACACACAGACACACACACACACACACACACATATTCTAACAGTCCTGATCCTTTAGAGAACCCTGACTAATACAGCCTCCTCCTTGTAAATCATGCTATGAGCTCTCAGCTGTTCCTGTCACCACGCCCTTGCCTGCCATCATGGACTCTCTCTGAAATTTTAAGTCCAATTGCACACTTTCTTTTACAAGGTGTCTTACTCATAGTATTTTGTCACAGCAACAGAAAAGAAACCAATACACTGCATTGCACAGATGATGCCTCGTGTCTGGAAGCCACACCCATGTGGTGCTCAGGAAGCCCGCTCCACAGCTGTGTGGCTGAAGCACCTATCCCACTTCATGCTCCCTGTGTTCCCACTAGGCAAGTCACTTTGAGAAGTCCATCACTAGCCGGGCAGTGGTGGCGCACACCTTTAATCCTAGCACTTGGGAGGCAGAGGCAGGCAAATTTCTGAGTTCGAGGACAGCCTGGTTTACAGAGTGAGTTCCAGGACAGCCAGGGCTACACAGAGAAACCCTGTCTCGAAAAACCAAAAAAAAAAAAAAGAATAAAGAAAAAGAAAAAGAGAAGTCCATCACCACGAGGTCCGCCACCCCAGGTACTCATCCCCAGCCTACCTGAGCATGAAGAGCCGCCAAGAGGGCGTCCAGCTGAACCTCCAGTGTGCGGCTGCTCACGTTCACAGCTGCCTCCAGAATCTGGCCCAGGCTCTGTTCAAGACAGGGAGGAGATGGCTTCAGTCCACTTCCTGCCCCCCAGGAGGGATGAGGTCCAGGAGAACACCAACACCCTTTAAGACCCAAATGAAGAAGCTCTACCTTCACCTCCAGAATTTGGGGGGTACACTAAGAAACTTGTTTTCTGGGTCACAGGTCACTATGGAAGGTAGAGGGCGAGTCCCCAGGCTCCCATCCGGTGCATAGCAGAGAGGAGGCCGTCCCTCTCATAACCCAACACAGTATTTTAAGTTAGGGTTGTTTCCACAGGGTCTGATCTGAGGGGTCCCGGTGTCACTGCGCCCTCCCGCCCTGTAAATACCTTCGATATCTGAAAGGTATCTGCATGCTTCTTGTAGAGGCCGAGTACTGCAGGGAGGAGCTTAGGGAGCTGCTCTTCCAACCTCTCACTGGGAAGCAGGTGGCTCATGGGACCCAGAGCCGCTACCACGGCAAGCCGGAGCTGAAAGGACAGCAAAGGCCTCCCTGTCTACTCCCGGCCCTGACCCTTACGTCTACAGTTGCCAGTGCATCTATGCGGCAACTGTGGCAAGAGGTCAGACGCTGCCCAGCAGGACACAGTCTCAGGGCAGAGAGTGGACAACCACAGGGACCTACAATCACAGGCCTCAAGACCAAGCTTTAGAACAGGTTGCCTCTGGTTGGATGTAGGAGCTCTTTATCACCTCCTAAGCACTGATCATGGGCAGGGAATCTGGGCCCCCTTCTCCCCTTAGGACCACTCAGGCAGAGAGAAAGGGCAAAGGGCAAAGGCAGAAGGAGGCCCTGATGGGTCATGGCTGTACCTTGGTATCTCGGCTCTGCAGCCAGTGGTGGAAAAGAACATCATAGGCGCCAAAGATGTCAGCACCAAAGGTGTCCTTCCTGACTGTGGGGTCTGGGGCTTGGTCCAGGTTGGCCAGGTATTCCAGGATGCTTTCACTGAAGTGCTGCAGAGCTGTGAACACCTCACAGTGAGCAACTCCTGACAGGAACCACACTGGCTTCCCAGTGCTGCCCATGAACTCTCAAAACAGTCTGCACAGTGCTAGTCCGGCACCTGGCCCAGAGGGAGATCCCTGGATACTTAGGGTAAACAGAGCACGCGCACACACACACACACACACACACACACACACACACACACACACATCTGTATCTTTCCTGAAACCCGAGAATAGGGCCTTCTGTGAAAACAGGATGACTACAGGTCTGTCAGGACAAGGCCTCATATAGGAGAGTGGTCCTAACTCTTCAACACAGAAGCAATGGGGAGAGGTCAGCCATAGGTAACAGAAACTAATGGTGGGTGAGTGAAAGCCGAAGCCCCGGAGGCCACGATGCTATCGAAAGAGGTTCTCGCTCTGAGCCCCTAGGAAGGTGCCCATCCACCAACACCCGGACCCAAGGTCCCTGCAATAACCTTATCCCCATGTCTCCCCCTGACAAAAAAAAAAAAAAGGAAGCACTGTGTCCCCTCCCCCAGGCTCTTGCTACATACACCACAAGGGCTGTCAGGCCCAGTGAGAGGGCAAGAAGGAACAGGATAGAGGTTCCAGGTCTAGATGGATGGGCACAGGATGCAGGACTATTACTCGGGGTCTTCCTTGGCTATGCCCTGGGATCTGAATGGGGACACAGCTGGGTAGAGCAGAGGCTCTGAGTCACTGCAGGCATGCATATGAGAGGTCCTCTCATATGAGAGGTCCAAAGACATGGCTGGGATTAGAGCCCAAGACACAGGTCTGCATCTGGGCTTCGGGAGAATACAGGAGCAGGGGTGGGCACTGAGGCAGAAATCTCTGTGCTCCCCACCTTCTGGAACCAGTCAGCCTATCAGGGGCTCACATCCTGCCAAAGCTACCTTCACACAATCCAAAACCTCCTGACTGATGGAGCACGGGCAGAGCAGTAAATGGGGCATCCTAATGTAAATGCTAATTCTCAGATTATTAACAAGAACCTGGAAACTGGCCCTATTCTTTCTGCACAGCTGTGGCTCAGCCCATGTCAGGGACAAACTGTAGGATGCTCCTGCAGCCTTTGTACAGAGAGCCATAGGGACATGGCCTTGTCCACAGGATTCTCAGCTACCTCCTCTCGCCTCACTACTAAGCCCAGTGACCACAGTGTGCTGTGGCTACTTTGTAGCAGGTGTGCCCCTCACGTGAGCCTGGGAGTCCACCATAGCTGTGTGAGTTTCCCAACCCTTCTGAGCCCTCAGAGTTGTGAGTCCCGAGTGTGAGCCTGGCTTTACCACACATGCTATTCCCTGCATGGCAGGCTCAGAGTCACGGGAAGGAGATGACATTCTAGATGTTCAAGCTTCTCCAATAGTACCTTACTGCATCACTATTCTGGGATGGACCACGTTGGATCTGCTGTACTTTCTGGTACGAGGAGTTTCATACTTCATGAAGAGAGATGGCTAGCAAACATGTCTGCCGCCTGTTTGACCCTATTCCCTCTCTCTTGATCCTCTGAATCTCAAAGGCTCTTGCCTTTGAGTGGGTGCTACCCCCAGGATATCTATACTTACACCCTGCCCTGTGTCCATTCTTCTGTATAGTGACATGACCCACATCTCTTCAGTAGAAAATTTAGCTTCTTCTTGTTTGTTTGTTTGTTTTTTGTTTATTTTTCAAGACAGGATTTCCAAACTGTCCTGGAACTTGCTCTGTAGACCAGGCTGGCCTTGAACTCAGAGATCTGCCTGTCTCTATTGTCCAAGTGCTGAGATCGAAGGCATGTACCCCTACCACCCCCCCAACTGGAATTTTTAATTTTTTTTTGTTTTTTGTTTGTTTGTTTGTTTTTGAGACAGGGTTTCTCTGTGTAGCCCTGGCTGTCCTGGAACTCACTCTGTAGACCAGGCTGGCCTTGAACTCAGAAATCTGCCTGCCTCTGCCTCCCAAGTGCTGGGATTAAAGGCATGCGCCACCACCGCCTGGCGAAATTCTAATTTCTTATATTTTTATTTGGCCCTTTTTTCCCCTCACAGAATTTGTTTTTTTCTTCTGCCTTGTTCCTTCTTTTATCCCTTCATTCGGCTGTCTCATAGCATGCAATGGATCATCGAGCCTGCTCTGTGCTAAGTGGATATACAAATGTTCCAGGCTCATGCTAAGACTTCAGCCCTTAGCCGGGCGGTGGTGGCACACGCCTTTAATCCCAGCACTCGGGAGGCAGAGGCAGGTGGATTTCTGAGTTCGAGGCCAGCCTGGTCTACAGAGTGAGTTCCAGGACAGCCAGGGCTACACAGAGAGACCCTGTCTCGAAAAACCAAAAAAAAAAAAAAAAGACTTCAGCCCCACAGTCAGTGGCGTCCCAGCCAGTGCCCAGGGCAGTCTTGGCTGACCACGGGTGTCTAGAGGACACACCTGACTCAGCTCCCTGTGAAGCAGAACTCAACCGCGGCCTCCTATCTAGTCCAATAAGAGAAATAAACTTGAACCATCACCGATGCAGGGAGACAGCACAGCTAAAACTTTTAAGACAGACAACTTAAAAGAAATGAGAGAAAACCACCCTCCCATCAGGACCCCTAAAGAAATGCTCACTGCTTAGCCACTCTTTTCCTGAAGATGGGCCTCAGGGTGTTTGGTTCAGGTAGGCAAAGGTCTCAACTTCCTCACTCTTGGCTGCCGACATTGAGACCAAAGGGCCGGCAGACAGCAGGAGCCGTCTCACTCCTCAGCTCCTCTCAGCCCCAAGGTTCTTCCTTCAGAGCCAAAAGATATTAGTCAGCGTGGTCTTCAGGGGCAAGACTGTTTTTCCAAGTAACAGGTAATCGTATTTCCAGATGTAAAACCCTCACGACTTGTTACATTTGATTTTTAATGAGTTGCATACACTCAGAATGAAGGAGGTCCACTCTCCTGATGCCAGAGTCCTTTTCCTAGGAAGCAGCCAGCAGCTGGGTCTTCTGAGTAAGTGTCACTGGTTCTCCCACTGCAATGTGTCTTCCTTTTGTACCTGCAGCCTGCAGCCTGCACTCACAGCTGGCCCCTCACAACCACTGATATTTCTAGTGCAGCTCTGCCGTCCCTGCAGTCAGATCCTCTTACACCGGTGTCTGCTTGGCTCTGTGGGTGTCACCCATGCAGCCCTAATACCCCACAGCTTTGAAGAATGACAACACTGGCCACTCACCCTAGCCTCTTTCCCCCATATAAGACTGCCATCACCTGGGCACTCTTTGTCTCAGCCTAAGCTACCTCTTGGTGCCACACCCTTACCCTTCGACTGCTCTAGGGAAGACTGGATGAAATGCATGCCCAAGACCTGTTTCTCTGAAGAGCCTTTGCTTTGTCCTCACAGGCAGATGGCACTGGGAGAGTTAGGATTCAGTGTGTAGACTTCAGTCAGAGCTGTGGAAAACTGCCAAGTGGACTGGCACTCCTAAAGACCAGCTGTGTCAGTTCCTTACCAGTGTCCAGGGCATGTAATACTATACTACGGTCTTTGTGTCTGTCTGCTGCATCTTCCAGTCAGGGACCTGAGGAACTTTAGACATGCTTCCGTCTCTTTTCCAGGGGTCTGTCACTGGGATGAAGGCTCTGTGGTCTTACCCACTAACCCTTTCTTCTCTGTTTTTTTTTTTTTTCTACTTCCTACAACTCTGGACTCGGCCATTTTCCCCAGAAGTTTCTTGAACCACCAGCTGTTCTATGATACTTTTCATTTTTCTCGAAGTATTTCTAGAAAGCTTGGCTTTATTCTTCTTGATTGTAGCTCCATCACGGATGGTGACATGCTCTTGCTTCCCAAGTTCATCCTCCCTCTTATCTTCCCAGGATGCTAGTCACCAGTCCTTCCTTTTAGTTATCCTTTTCTTTACCCAACCTGCTGTTATCCCCAGGTCACACTTCCTGTTAATTTGGTTGCCACTTTCCTACTTGACTTTCCTCAGAAGTGGGGCTTATCTGCTGCCCGCCATTTGGGGCCGCAGGCCAGGCTGCCTACAACCCTGCCCCTTTGCACCTCTCTATCAGTTCCTCTATGGTGGCCTCCTGTTAGACCACTGCTCACCGCTTTCTGCTCCTACAGTACTGTCAACTACAGCTACCCAGGCCACAGATGCCCAGAACAGAGAGCACACCAGCCTGAGGTTGATCTGGCCACAGAACTACTGTATCCTCCCATAGAAACAAAGACTGCCCAGTGTGAGCAGTGCAGATAGCAGGATTACGCCTGCTGAGCTCGGTGACAGTAATCCCAGCAACTGGGAAGCTGACATAGCAGAACTGGTTTCAAGTTCAGAGATCTTGTCTCCAGAAACAAATCAGGGCTGGAGATGTAGCTCAGGTGATAAAGTGCTTGCCTAGCATACACAAAACTCTGGGTTCAAGCCCTTTTACCACATAAACCAAGCAATGGTTGCCTATGTCAGTAATTCAAGCAGGGCAATCAGAGATTCAAAATCACAGGCAGTCTGCATAACATACCCCCCAACCCTCACATAAAACAAGGGTCCACCTTGGTCGAGCCCACCTGCTACAGACTGAGGTGCCCACACAGCAGGAATTAGAAGGCATCTTTCTACAGGCCAGAATCAGTCCCACCAGATGTTTTCCAGGAGAGCCACAAAGCAACAGCAGCTAGTACTTGGCATGAACACTATATGCTCAGTACACAGTTTCCTTCCTCTATGTTGGAGAATCTCGACAGCCTCTACCTGGGTGAGGCCCCCTCTCCTGTTCCCAGCACCTTCTCATCTGAATGTGTGTTTACCAAAGCCCACACTGTGACTACTCTGTGACACATCTCCTACTCATCCCAAACTACACCAGGCAGGATTCCTACCACTGTGACCTGGTCCTGCTCTCAACCACAGGCAGAAACCGGCTAGGGAGAAGGGACCCCACAGACACCGGCTTAAGGAATGCAGGCCAAGAAAGACAGGAGCGCAATGGCAGTGAGGAGAGGAGGTAGGAGGTCAAGAACCACCTGGACTTTGCTGCTGTGAGAAGATGCAAGAGAAAACACGAGGGCCAGGATGAGGTGGGATGAAGAAAGGGTCCTGACCTGAGGCTTGAGGGTTCTGTCCTCCTGAGACCTAGAAAGGCCCCAAGGCACCCTTTCCACCAGGCTTCAGAACCACAGCCTTGCTGTCAGTTCTGGAGACCCAGGAAGCCCACAGTCGTGTCTGTGGAGTAAATGCTGCTGTTGGCAAGGCGCCCACGGACTCAGATCTCCACTTCTACCCCAGTGACGCTCTGTTACACCTTCCAGCAGAACAGAAGGCCCTCTACCACCAACAGCCTCCCTTACCACTAAGCACTGTTACCACAAAATTCCCATGGTTCCCTGCAAGCACACCGAAGGCTGTAGACACAGGCCATAGGAGAACGGTGGGAAGGCAGTGGACAGACAGTCCTTCCCTGCCATGGGTCTGAGATACCAGGTGAATTGTCACTCTGCTAGTTAGGAACATGTAGCATAAAAGTGGAAGCAATGCTCTGAGAAACATTCTTTCTACTCCCTAGGACCATTGAGACCTCTGGAAAAGCCCTGCAGGGGTTAAGAGGGGCAAGTCCCCAGTACATATGAGAGAGGCAGTAAGGGGGCAGGGGCTCTGTTTATGAGTGCAGGCCTTACCTCACCTGTGGCTCAGCCAACTGAACCCTACCTTACTAGTAGACAGCCCACATCCACCTCAACAGCACCTACCACAAAGGACACATTCGTACACAGCTTCCCAAGAGGGGCCCTAGTTCAGAAAGTGAAGGAGACGGGCAACGCCCATGGGCTTACCACAGCAGAACACCACCTTCAGCGCATCCTGCTTGGCCATGCCCAGCATAGGAAGCATGGTACTCAGGATGGACGGCAGAAAGGGAACCATGTCAAATGCTGTAAGAGAGAGGCTGTCACAAGGGCTGCAGGCCCAGCCTACTTCCCACCTACCTTCTCCTCAGGACTTGGAAGGGACCCACAGCTTAGGTATGAGCCCAGAACCCCAGGTCATCCTCAGAGGCCCACCAGAATTACTCAGGGACATCAAGGGACCAGAATCACTGTGGCACTTACCATTGGACACTGAGAGGTTAGCAAGTGTGTGCAGCACTGAAGAGTGAGGCAGCATTCCAGGCTGGAACCTGCTGAGCACCTCCTCCATCACCTGGTTGGTGAATCGCTTCCCCACGGCCACCAGGATGCTGCTGGCAGCCTGCTGCCAATCACAGTCCAGCTCCTGCACCCAAAGAGTCACCAGGTTGATCTCTCCCTGAACTTCTCAGGAGATACAAGCAAGATACTCGGCCCTCAGGGGCGGCTGGACAAGGAAAAGCTGCTGTGTTCCAGCCTTCCTAGTGAACACAGGTCAGAGACAACACGGCACAGCCTGCAGGCCATCTCCCTTCTTGTAGGGGCCCTGATGCCTAAGGGAGAAGCCACAAGTGTATCAGGGAGGACTGGTGAGGTAAGGCCTGGCAATGAAGAGGGCTGCACACAGCCATTAGTCTGGGCATGGATTCCCTCCCCTCATCCTAAGAGTTCAGGTGCCTAGTTCTCTGTCTCGGGGGATACACAGGATCAAGTGGTCAACAGGTCCAACTCCAGTCCTGTTCCAGATACCATGAGATAGAGGTCAAAGTAAAGGGCTGTCCTCAGCAGCTTACACGACAGAGGCCCTCACCTTGGTCCTTGTCATCTCACTGGAAGCCAAGAGAATGACAGTGCCAGCAGTGTCCTTGTCCACGTCATGGATGTGACTGGTCAGTACTGTCTCCATGGCCCTCAGGATCTTCGTACGGTATGGATGAGCCAGCTGAGGAGAGAAGTTCCCAGGGAATGTCCTGAGAGGTGGGATGAGTACCCAGGAACTCTGTGTGCATTTTGTCTCTACTGAGGTTGCACTGTGCAAGGCCATGCTCTCAGAGAGCACACTGGCCGAGCCTCCAGCCTTCGGAAGTGCCTGTGTGTCTTTAGAAGGGCCAAGGGCGGTCTTCTGTGTGAGGCAAGCTACAAGCAGATGAGCTGGTGGCTTGAGTATTGTCAGGAGGGTCTCCTAGAGAGCACCTCCTCCTTCCACACTTGGCCTCCCAGGCACGAGGAAAGGATCCCCTTCTTGAATCCTCGTTTTCTGCAGACAAGCCCCTCCTAGGGCTGTAAATAAGCTCAAAGTCAAACCCGGCCACCACTGCCCTCCTTCAGTCATGGTCCTTCTCTGTTCACAGCCTAGGGCACTACTGACCCAGTGTCCTGGACAAACCCTCGACACAGTCCTTTTATCCTTATCTTGGCAGCTCTCAGGTCACCCTGGACTCAAGAGCTGGCCACCTGCACTGGAAGGCTGGGGTAGACACTGTCTATGCCCATATAAAGGGCCACGAAGGAGGTGCTAGTGAAGGCTTCAGGTCGCCCATGGTGCAAATAGCCTGATGTACCCAGAATAGCCTGTATTGGGTGGCATGGGTGTTAGCAAGGGCAGGCTCAGAATAAGCCAGTATTCCACAGGCACTGGGACCACTTCTTCACTGACGCCACGAACTATCTCTCCCACAGCCGTGCTGCCTACCACATCAGGGGATGGCCAGGAGGACATGCCAGCTGGGACCTATGTAAGATGATACAGTTCAGTTAAGAAAGCTATACATGGGGCTAGAGAGATGGCTCAGCAGTTAAGAGCATTGACTGATCTTCCAGAAGACACGGGTCCCTACGCAGCAGCTCATAACTGTCTATAACTCTAGCTCCAGCAGATCCAACACCCTTTTTAGCCTCCTTGGGCACCAAACACATATGGTACATAGATATATATGCAGGCAAAACACCTATTCATATAAAATAAACTACATAAATAGAGACAGAATAATTTAAAGAAGAGGCAGGAGGAGAAGGAGAAAGAAAAGGAGGAGGAGGAAAAGGAGAAAGAGGAAGAGGAGGAGGAAGAGGAAGAAGAAGAGGAAGAAGAGGAGTCGGAGGAGAAATCACACATGATATCCAGGTTCCCTAGTTCAGAAGCAGGACATGTTTGCTGGATGCTGACATCTGCTGGATAAGCTACGATCACCCTTCATTCCTGAGCCCACTGTGGATGAGACATTCATTCCAGGAAGTAACCAGTACAGATCACAAAGAGCTTCAGAGCCAAGGAAGCTTAAAGGAAGCGCTTCAGCCCTGTTGTGTTTCCCCAGGATAAGGTTTTTGAATCCTCGTGTGTTGGTGCCCCAGGGAAGGGGGTGATACATTCTGAGATGGTGGTTCTTGGTCAGTCACAGAGGAAGACAGCCATTTCAGCTGGCTGGGTTCACATTTCTCTTTCCAGGAACATGGTGTTCCTGTAAGAGTCTCCCCCTGACAGGAACCACGGCCAGCATGCCAAGGGGGGAGAAAAGGGTTGCTGAGGCTCCTTTGGAGAAGAATGGAAAATTAATATGAGTTGGTATGCTTTCATTCAATCAAAATTATTAGGAGCTAGCTAGGAGCACAGCTCTGATGACACAGGAAGATTCTTCCAGTTCGTCTGGAGCAAACCTTTTCCAGCTTCCTCCAGGTTCTTGGTCCTAGAGGCACATTTCAAAGACCACTACACGGTCTTCCCAGGCTTCCAATTCCCCTCACCTTCACAGGGTACTCTGGGGGAGACCCTGCCTTCCCTCTAAGGAGAACGATTTCCTCAGCTGACCTCTCAAGGCACTTCCCTCCAGCAGCCTGTCCACTGGCCATGATGCTCTGGCAACTTCCTGCTCAGCACAGTGAACAGGCAGGGCGGCCCCTGAGGCTCGTGAAGCAGGTAGGCTCTATGACCCTGGTCTCTCTACAGAAAATATCAAAGGAACCTACATTTTAAGAGATGGCTGGGTGGCTAGGAGCACTTGCTGCTCTTGTAAAGTGGCTCACAAACACATGTAATGCTCACTCCAGCAGGGCTGGTGCCCTCTTCTGGCCTCTACAGGTCTTGCATGCATGTGCTACACATGGACAAGCAGGCACATACACACCTACACATAAATAAAAAAGAAGCAAGAGGCTGTAGAGATGGCTTGGAGGTTAAGAGCATTGGCTGCCCTTCAAGAGGAACGGAGTTCAATTCCCAGCACCCCCATGGAAACTCACAGCTGTCTGTAACTCCAGTTCCAGAGGTCCCACACCCCCACAAAGACAACTATGCGGGCAAAACACTAATACATATAAATTTTAAAATTTTAAAAGATTATAAAAAGATTAAGAAGTAAAATTTTAAAATATTTTTAAGAAATTTAAGTTCAAAAAAATTTAAACTTAGGGCTGGAGAGATGGCTCAGCAATTAAGAGCACCGGCTGCTCTTCCAGAGGACCCAGGTTCAATTCTCAGCACCTACACGGCAGTTTACAAGTGTCTGAACTCCACTTCCAGGGGATCCAACAGCCTCATACAGAATATACATGCAGGCAAAATACCAATGAACATAGAATAAAAAATAGATTATTTTTAAAAGTTTAAAAAAATGTATGACTCCTTCAGAACTTGGTTTGAACTTTGTCCTGTGATGGCCCACAGGGTGGGCCCACTCTGCAATGAGACTGAACTGATGACCTAATGACCACAGAGCTATACATGTGACTTTCACCGTGTGACTCAAAGCTCCAAAGATAGCTTTCTGAGTTAGGCCCCACAGTGGGGCTCTTCGAAGGCTTCTTCTCATGAGAAAGCAAGTAGCCATGAGCTCTGAAATACAGGACAAAATGTCTGCTCATTAAAAACAAATAAACAACAACAAAATACCAAAACCCAAAACCCAAAACACCTTTCATTGCTCTTGAATAAAAGGGTCCTGAGCACAGCACTGACTTAGGGATGAAATGAAGGCTGGGCCCTCCCAAGGAGAAGGCAGGCTTTACTGCCTAGGAGCTGAAGTGCGATCCTGACCACATCTGATTCACAAGGCCAGGAGCACACAGCTAAGGGCAGGGCACAGGCTGATATGTCACTGGGTTTGGTCCAACAGTTCTCACATGTTAGAGATCACCAGGGAGTGGCCTCTACTTGTCCCTGACCTGAATGACTCTGCAATGACACTGAACTGATGACCTAATGACCACAGAGCTATACATGTGAGTTTCACCATGTGACTCAAAGCTCCAAAGATGGTTGCATCCAGCTGGGCATGGTGGTGCCTGCCTTTAATCCCAGCACTTGGCAGACAGAGGCAGGCAGACCTCTGGAGTATGACACCAGCCTGTTCTACATAGTGAGTTCCAGGACAGCCAGGGCTACACAGACTTTGTCTCAAACAACAACCATCACCAAAGGATGGCCTCATCACCCTCTAAACAGTTTACCACTCCTAAAGCCGAGAACTCCAAAAGCCTTTAAAACATATTCCAATTTTAATCCCGTGTAGAAGGTGATATTGTCAAATACATATTTGGTTTTTGTCTGATTTCATGGAACACATTCCTAAAATTCTCAGACTCATCAATATGTCCTTTGCAAGCTAATGAGATGACTGACAGCTGAAGCCTCTACACAGTTTCAGGATGGAGCTGGTCACAAAAAAAGACCAAAGAAGAAAGAGCTAAACAATAGGGACTTCTAGCCTCCCAGTCTCTGAGAAGGACAGAATTGAGGGTGACAGTGATAACTAATAACCAATGATGTACCAATCATGCCCATAATCAATATACCAATCAATGAAGAGCCCATAAGATCCCAGAAGGACGGGGTGTCAAGCGCTTCCAGGCAGTGAAGCACGTGGAGGGTCCAGAAGGTGGCACACCCAGGGAAGACAGCAGGAGTCAGCATTCTTCCCACATGCCTGACCCTCGGCATCTTCCCTGGTACTCCTCCATATCCCCTTCCCAGCCTTGCTGGGCAAGTAGGAGTCATGTGTTTAGTGACTTGCATGTGTCAACCTAGCAACTAATAGACTCCAAGGAGGTAGTTTGGGGAACTCCAATTTGTTGCTGATGGAATGAACAAACAGGTCACAGCCAGAGGCCTGATGGTCACACTTGAAGCAAGGCTATCTTGGGACCGAGCCCTCAGCTCTAGAGTCTAACATGACCTCACAGTGAATGGTGTCGGAACGGAATGGAATCAGAAGATGGCCAGCTATGTCTGCTTGTCACAGGGCTGCTTGCTTGCATTTGGTCACCCAGAGATATGCCAGTAAGAGAGGCTGATAAAGAGACTGGGTGTGTGTTTCTTGCTGTCTGATGAGCTAACCAGTTAATACAGTTAATACAGAATCAAACACTAATCCATGTTTTGATGTTGGGCTCTAATATATTAACTTCAGTCAGTTTCATTTCTAGCTGTGCTCACACAGCCAGTGTTGTGGCTGGTCTCCACACTGGGGTATGATTGTGCCTATCCTAAACATGATAGCATGGTCTACAGAGCCTCTGGGTACCCACACACTGACAAGCAGGATCCCCTTATACCAGGATGGAAATAACAAGACTGGATATCAGACAGAAGTGGTTTAAGCTGAAAATGGTGGCAAGGAGAGAAGAGAGAAAAAATTCAGCCACTTTGTGAAAATAATGACTTTACTATCTTTTTCTCTCCTCTCCACCTCTGTAGCCCAACTCCTTCAGGAAGTCTGTCCTGATGTAAGACAGCAGACATGTCTACAATGATGAGGTCTAGCACCAGAAAGCCACAGCCTAGTGCTCTTGGCACTGGGTCCTGGAGTGTAACACAGTTAATACACTAACACAGGTAAGCACCTGTCTGGCATACACAAGTGCTGGGTTCTACTAGGCTTAGTAGCATAAGTACTTGGCGGGAGGAAACAAAAGGACCAGAAGTCTAAAATCATCCAGATTCAAGGCCATGTATGAAATGCCATTAAGGAAGAGGAAGAAAAGAAGCAAAAAAGAAAAAGAAGAAAACAACCAACCAGACTGCAGCCAACTGTAAGGTACCATGTGTATCCCCAAATAGCAACTGGCAGGACTCTCCTCTGATGGCCAATTTGGATTCAGTGGGATTTGAAAAGGTGCATGCTACAGCCAGGCAAGATGGCACCATCTACGCTACTGTGCCCTTCTCGTGGTTGCTGGCCCTCTGCCTGAGGGTCTGCCACTGCATCTACAACTCACAGCCCCAAATGCTGAATCTGACTGGCAGAAAGCTGAGCTAACTTCAGGCCCCACCGTTTTCCTGTGGATCTGTGTCTGCTCACCATAATGGCCACAGCAGTGCCACGGGATTGATCAATGTGTTAAGCTGGTAAAGTGAAAGAAAAGTTATATGTACGGTATCAGTCAGGTCGGGGAAAAGTGCATGCTGCACAGGGAAAATGCCGTGTGGGGAGATGTGTACATAAATACAGTGACAAAGAAACACAGCACAGGACAGCTGCTGAAACAGCAGCCTAGGCCACTTAGAGTAGCATGCAGGAGCTAGTGTGATAGGCAGGGAAAGGCCACATCCCATAGCATCAGGACGAGAGCGCCCAATTCAATAAAGAGCCACTGTAGCCATGTGGTGAGGGAGCAGGTTTTTAACCTTTGTTTTTTTAAACTCAGTGAAAAGCATTATGGAAGACAGGAAAGAGGTGGATTCACAATACAGGAGATGAGGAGCACAGCAGTCACATTAGTTTGCTGTGAGCTGCCATGTTGAGCCTTTACCCTTCAGCACTCTGACAGCCTTTCTCTCTTGCCTGACAACCAAACTCTGAGACCAGGGCATCAGAGCAAGACGCCTTTCAGCCGCACAGAGAAGGCCTTAGGCTGCGCAGTATGGTATACTTGGCTCTTGAGAGGATAAAACCCAAAGAGGAGCTGCGGCAGACACTCAAGCCATGCCAAATATGGCAGCTCAGAGCACAGAGCCCTCACAGCTTTACCCAGCCTCCTGACAGACAGAGTAGGCTGGCACAGCAGGATGAGTGGGTATGATCATGGAACTAAGTGATTTCCCCATGAGACAGTTGGTGTAAGTGAAGAACCCATGGAGAATGACAGCTTGTACCTGTGACCATGGCCACTTAAGAAGCTTAAAGACAGCTGGCTGTGGTAGCCTCCCAGCACTTGGGAGGCAGAGGGAGGTGAACCTCTGTGAGTTCAACCATGTCCATGGGGCTGAAGAGATGGCTCAGCAAAAAGGTGCTTGCTGTACAAGCCTGACAACCCGAATTCAATCTCCAGAACCCACATCAAGATAGAAGGGGACATGCTGGAGAGATGGATAGCTCGGCAGTTAAGACTGCGGCTGCTCTTCCAGAAAACCCAGAACCCACAACAAGTGGCTCACGACTGCTTCTAACTCTCAGCTCTAGAGGACTCAACATCCCCTCCGGGCTTCCAAGGGTGTTGTCCTCTGACACAGAGGAAAACACATAAACAAAAATAAACCTTTTTGAAAAATAGAAAGTGAGCCAGGCGGTGGTGGCGCACGCCTTTAATCCCAGCACTTGGGAGGCAGAGGCAGGCGGATTTCTGAGTTCGAGAGTTCAAGGCTAGCCTGGTCTACAGAGTGAGTTCCAGGACAGCCAGGGCTACACAGAGAAACCCTGTCTCGAAAAACCAAAAAAAAAAAAAAAAAAGCAGTCTTGGACTAACAATTTGACCTCCTACAGCATCAAACGGAATTCTAAGTGTCTTGCTCTAAGCCATGCTTGCCCACAGACTGGGATGTTCTGGGGTAGCAGAGGTCTTGTGTCCTCCTTAGAGCACATCTCTGGAAAGGGATGGAGAGTAGGCTGGCAGCCTGCAAACCTGGAACATCTCCCCAGGCCAAGGGAAGGCATGGACTCTCAAGAGCCCTTACCAGGGTCCCTTAGATGCTACTCCCTTAGGCAAGGGAGACACATTATCTCCATTCAATGTGCAAAAGTGAACAGCCAACAGCTTCTGCTCATGAATGCTGTCCAATGAAGTGACAACCTAGTCCCCTCTTGATGGGACTGCCAGTTCATAGGGCACAACCACTCCCTGTATGGTGGAGACCCAGCTATCCTCATCCTTAAACACTGCCTTAAAGAGAATCTACCAGACACTTTCTGCTGACAGTCTGGCTCATCACCCAGCCTACAGATGAGGATGTTCCTTGAGGACCTCACCATCACCAAGGGGACAGGTACCTTGTCATGCTGCCGTAGGTACTCCTCACAGGCATGGAGTGTCTCATCTGGCTGCGCGTCTCCAAGGGAGCATAGTGCACTGCAGACCTGCTCCTGTACCACAGGGTCCTTGTCAGTGATGGAATCCAGTAGGGTGAAGGACAGCCCTGCAGTGACAAAGTCCAGTGTGTTCAGGTCCAAGCACACCATAGCTACCTTCCCTGTGACTGGCACCAGCTTCTGGGATCGCTCTCTTAGCACACAGGAGATAGCACATCCAAGCCCAATGTCTCCGGGCCAATAGGCATGGCCACTTGCCTAATAGGCATTGCTGACCTGAAGCTGTTCTCTCATAAAAACCACTGTACTGATCAGATTCCCTTCTTGTCCACTACAGTGCTTCCCATACTGTGGGATCAGGGACATCCGGTGAGCAGCCTACTGGGCTGCATGACACAGGGCTCAGACTCTGGTTATCACTGAGAAGCTATGGGCCTGGATGAGGTCCCAAAGCTACTCCAACTACCACAAGGCCTGGACTTCTGCAAGGCCATCACCTTACCCAAGTTACTCACTAACCCATGGTGCTCCACAAAGGATCTGCAGATCCTTCAAGATACTTCAGGAAAGTTCCCTAAGGGCTAGAGAGATGCCTCAGCGGTTAAGAGGACTGGCTGCTCTTCCAGAGGTCCTGAGTTCAATTCCCAGCAACCACATGGTGGCTCACAACCATCTGTAATGGGATCTGATGCCCTCTTCTGGATAGAGCACTCATGTACATTAAATAAATAAATAAATAAAATCTTTAAAAAAAAAAAAAGTTCCTTGGGGTCCTGGGACACAGAACATACCCAAGTTCTACATGTAGGAGGGTGGCACTGGGCAGAGGGTACAGACAATGGTGATAAACAGTCAATGGATCCCATAGTGTCTGTCCCATAGGACTGTGCCTATCGAGGCCAGCTATACATCAAGCAGTCAATAGCTTTTTGATGATGTAGCCCTCTGCAATAAAGGCAAGACAGGCAAACCAGAGACAAGACTAGACTGGGTCTCTGCTCCCTCCCCAGACACCAGGCCTATACTCACACTGCTATAGCTGGGTATCTGGAGGTTATCCGGACATACTCACAGTAGCCTGAGAACAGAGTGTCACCAGAGCAGCATCTGCCTGCCCTTTGAGAAGGGCCCCTCATCCTGAGCAGGAAGGAGGCCTTTTTAACAGTTCTCCATTTCCAAGTCTCAACAGCTGAACAAATAGGTTGATCCAATTACTAACATCTGAGTGCACCTAAAGCCAAGTTTGCCCTCATAACCCAGACCTGGCCCTTCTAAAGTACATCTCAGCCCCTGCTCTCGGCTGTGAGCTTGACGGAAGCCAGCACATCCTCAAGCCATCATGGACATCTAGAACCTGACCTCCAGGGACAACAAGGATGGAGATACCACCACCCTCCAACATCAACTTTCTGCCTTTGCTGCCAAGGCAATGGAGTCCCACTGCAACACAACGCAGCCTCAGCTGCTCTGACAGCAGGAAGGCCGGTGGGCAGGAGGTGCCTCCCATGTGCACTCACTCTTTATGTAGGGCCTGGTCATTTCTGTGGTCTCGGCTTCCGCCTGTCCAGTGTGAGCATGGATAACTTCTTCCCCAACCTAGAATAATGGGAACACGGGATTTGATCCATCTCCTTCGCCGTTCGTAAGCTCAGGAGTAGCTGCTGCTCACGTCCAAAACACACGATTCAGCCTCATGTCCTAGGGAAGACCTCTATCACAGCTGGTCAGTCCACTCAGAAAGAAGGGAAGAAAGTTCCATGACCCCCAGGAACCCCCGGCTCTCCTACACTCCCAAGCCGCCAGCCCCCACCAGCAGAGCAGTAGCCCATGGTGCATTCAGGGCAGGCACACGGCTCTATCTTCACAGTCCAGGCACATACGATCACTTTCCCAACGGAAGCAAGGTCCTCTCACAATAAGGTGATCAGTGGGCACCAGAGCTCTCGCACACTGTGTCAGCTCAGCTGCACAGATGGTCGCAAAGAGTAAAGTCCCTCACATAATCAAGCCCTGCGCCTCTTCACTGTGTGTCTCATGCTCCTCTCTTTAATCCCAGTACTCCAGAGGCAGAGGCAGGCAGACCAGGCCAGCCTGGTCTACAGAGTGAGTTCCAGGACAGCCAAGAAAGATACCGTGTCTATACAAACACACACACAGAAGGAAGAAGGAAGGAAGGAAGGAAAGAAGGAAGGAAGGAAGGAAGGAAGGAAGGAAGGAAGGAAGGAAGGAAGGAAAGTAGGCTGAGCAGTTGAGCAGGATAGCAAGATGACTCAATGATTCACTGGGTAAAAAAAGTGCTTGCTGCTAAACCTGACAGCCTAGAACCTAACCTACACAGGGGGAAAAAAATAGCTACTACTAATTGTACACACACACACACACACACACACACACACACACACACGGGGGGGGGGGTTAATAATGCTAAAAATAATGCTTAAAAAAGATACAGGGAGTTAGATACCTCAGCAGTTAAGTGTCCTTGCAGAGGACCAAGTTCTGTTCTCCAAACCTAGTATATAACTTCTTGTAAACTCTAGTCCAAGGGGTTGGACAGATGGCTCAGTGGCCAGTGGCTAAGAGAACTGGCTGCTCTTCCAGAGGTCCTGAGTTCAATTCCCAGCAACCACATCACATGGTAGCTCATAACCAATGGGTTCTGATGCCCTCTTCTGGTGTGTCTGAAGACAGCAACACTGTGTGTGTGTGTGTGTGTGTGTGTGTGTGTAATAAATTTTTAAAAAAACAAAAAACAAAAACTCTCCAGCTCCAGGGTATCTGATGCACTCTTCTGGCCTCCAAGTACACCCATATGCACATGTAACATGTATGTGGCCAGGGACTGGAGAGATGATACAATGCTTAAGAGATAGAGACATAGCTCAGCAGTTAAGAGCACTGACTGCTCTTCCAGAGGTCCTGAGTTCAATTCCAAGCAACCACATGGTGGCTCACAATCATCTGTAATGGGATCCAATGCCCTCTTCTGCTGTGTCTGAAGACAGTTACAGTGTACTCACATACATAAAGTAAAATATATATATGTATATGTATATTTGTATATATATATATATACACACACACACACACACACACACACACACACACACACACACACACACAGAGGGGGGGAGAGAGAGGGAATTCACAGCAGAGAACCCAGGTTTAGTCCCCAGTACCCATATGTCAGCTATTAATCTTCTGTAACTCCAGGTCCGAGAGGGATTTCAACAAACTCCTTCTGGCCTCTACAGGTCAGATATGCACATAGTATGCTTACACACATGCAAGCAGAACACTCATTCACACAAAATAAAATAGAATATTTAATAAAATAAAAGATGTTAAAGAAACAGTACAAATTGACACCACATATTACCCTCCCCAGTGAGATGACGGAAGACACGTAGGGGACTTGAGTGGAGGCTGTGTTTCTGAGTCTCTCTATCCCTATCCAGACCTACAGATTCCAGTTCACTATGTATCCCAGGATAGCCTTGTATTTGCAATAATCATACACCTGCCTCTCAAGCACAAGAATCACAGGTCTATAACACCACATCCAGCCCCAAAAGTGTATTTTTAAAAAGTAAACTGAAGGCACTGGAGAGGTGGCTCAGAGGTTAGAAACACTGGCTGCTGTTCCAGACCATCTGGGTTTAGTTATTAGCACCCTCTTTATGGTGGCTCATAATGGTCTATAACTCTAGTTCCAGAAGATTCAACACCCTTTTCTAGCTTCTGTGGTTACCAGGCACAAAGGTGGCATATAGACATATGCAGACAAGATCACCTATATACACAAAGAATAAAATTAAAATGTTTAAAAAACAAAAAGTTTATAAATAAACCGAGAGGCTAGAAAGATAGTCCAAGAGTTAAGAGCTTGCTGCTCTTTCAGAGGACTAGCATTTAGTTCCAAGCACACACATTAGGTAGCTCAATGCTGCCTGTAACTCCGGAGGGCTCCAGGGAATCATATGCCCTCTTCCAACCTCCACGGGCATTTGCACTCAAGTGCACATAAGTAAAGGTAAAATACACATACGCTTATACACACAAGTGAAAATAAAATATAACTTAGAAAACTGAGATTTAAAAACAGGATAAAAGCAACAGACCAGGAAGTTCCTGATGGCAGAAGGGATGGAAGGCAGGCAGAGGGCGCTCCCTCGAGGACCACAGTGTCAGCACAACATCCCCGCCGTCGTCCAGGAGAGCATCTAAAACGAACAAAGAGACAGGAAATAAACATGCACGCTCCAGCAAAGAGAAAGCAAATGATCCCAAGACACGAGATGGCTTTGATAGCACCAGTTGTCAGGCAGTATGAGAAATGCAGGGGCTTAACCGACACAGACAGTCAATCTCCGATCTCCCAGGTCTGCGATAAGCCTACAAGGTACAGGTGTCAGGCATGGCTGTTCTTCCCTGTGAAAAGCTACAAGGAAAGGCAACTGCATCCCGCTGGAGTTGGTGTGTGTGATGCTCATATGTGCAGCAGTATTCAAACGTATGCAAACACGAGCAAACAAGTCAGTAACCGCCACGGTCACCTGTCCCTGGCATGAGTACAACCGCCACGGTCACCTGTCCCTGGCATGAGTACAACCGCCACGGTCACCTGTCCCTGGCATGAGTACAAGAGGAACCAACTTACCCCTCCTGATCAAAACAACCAAAGACCTGGATAAAACACAAAACCTTGTGTTGGTTGTGGTGGCACACATCTTTAATCCCAGCACTCATGAGGCAGAGGCAGAGGGATATCTGTGAGTTCAAGGCCAGCCTGATCTACAGAGAGTGTTCCAAGATAGCTAGGGCTACACAGTGAAACTGTGCCTTGAAGAAAAAGGAAAAAAAAAAAAAAGATATTGACCTAGAAGTGGTGAGAACTACCTCATATATCAGAAAGCAAGCTAGTCATCTGTGTCTTTAAACACAGAAAACTTTTCCCAGCAGGGTAAGAAAAAGAGACAGGAAAGATACAAGAAGAAATTCAACCTTGAGAAAGGCTTAACCCAGCACTGCAGGCTTTGACAATGGAGGAAGGAGGGTCCAAGAGAAGGAGTGTAATGGCCTCCTGTTGGGGCAACCTCTTTGTGCACTGTGTAAAGGTTGTCTTTTTATCGTTCAAATGTTGATTTCTGTACAGGCCAAGCGTTGAGCCTATTGCTATGTTTAGGGGTCATCACAGGCATCAGTATTTTGTAAACATACACCTCCCTCACCTTCTGATTGGTTTAATAAAGATATGGCTGCCAATAGCTGAGGCAGGAAGAAGAAAGGCGGGACTTCTGAGGCTTTGTGGGAAGAATCAAGCACTGGAAGGTTGGCCAGAGTGATAAGGAGGAGGTTGGGAGCAAGAGAGAGATTAACAGGCCATGTGATGGACATGGACTAGAACAAACGGGCTAATAAGTTAGAGCTAGCTGGGAGGTAGCCCTGCTATAGTGCCTAAACTTTGGTAAATAATAATAAGTCTCCATGTCATTTGGGAGCTGGTGAGTCCGAGGCAGTCCTGCAATAGCCTCAGTTTAGTCAGAAGAAAATGAGTGTCTTACTTTGCTTTCCATTGCTATAATGAAACACTGACCAAAATCACTTGGAGAGGAAAGGGTTTATTTGGCTTACACATCCTGATCACAAGACAGAAACACAAGGCAGGAAGCTGGAGGCAGGAACTGAAGCAGAAGCCATGGAGAAACGCTACTTACTGATTTACTCAGCTACTTCCCAGGACCACTCGTCCAGAGGCCACAGCTCAGAGGTCACAGCTCAGAGTGGACTGGCCCATACCCTTGCCAACAGACCAATCTGCTGGGGGAATTTTTTCAATTGAGGGTCTCTCTTCCCAGATGACTCTACCTTATACCAAGCTGACAAAAACCTAGCACACAGGAACATTGGTTCTATAGATGCAAAGTGCCCATTCTGCCAACAACTTAAAAACAGGAAAGAGACCGTCTCCACAGCCTTTAGTGGGAGTACAGGGTTCCTAGACTTATGACTTATGACAAAGGACTTTATCACAATATCTCTGTTACTGCAGCCTGAGAAAACGAGGCAGGAGAGATGCCTCAGCAATTTAGAGTACAAACTGACCTTGCCTGAGTTTGATTCCCACAGCAGGCAGGTCACAATTGTCTGTAACTCCATCCCAGGGGCATCTGACACCTGTGGCCTCCTCAGGGACTTATGGGCACATACCCACACATAGACATATATACGTATATATGGGTATGTGCCTGTAACCATGTGTGTGTGTGTGTGTGTGTGTGTGTGTGTGTGTGTGCATTTAAAAATAATTTTAGCTCTTTCCTCTCCGCCATCTTCTGTCTCCTGCTCTCTCTCTCCCTCTCTCACCCTCTATCTTTAATAAATCCCACTCCCATGGAAAAAAATTTTTTAAAGATATTTTTAGAAAGAAAGAAAACAAACCTAATCCAAGCACTACATATATGAGAAACTACCCAAGTCCAGGGAAAGAGACACCCACCCAAAAGGGCAAGCAGAGACATCTGAAGCATACATAGGGCAGGAGCAGCATCCATTCAAGGCTGGAGTAATGAGGGTCGTAACTCACAGACACAGGGTAGAACTCTCCCAGGGGTTTTGCCCTGGTGATAAGTTAGTTCTGGGCTACCAAGATGCTTCCAAAGATAAAGGCACTTGCTATGCAAGCCAGGTGACCCAGAACCCATACTGGAAGAAGAGAAACTACTCCCCCAAACTGTCCTCTGACCTCCACAAGCATGTGGCAGTCACATGCCTGCTTCACACACGTGCATCATACACACACACTCACGCCCTGGTAATAATAAATAAGTTAGTCCTAGCTGAAGTGCTGCCGAGGTCTCACCTAAGCAGACGAAAAGCTTTCAGACTGCGTCCAGGTCGCCTGTCACAGGGCTCAAGGCTGAAAACAGGAATACAAACATATCCAGAGCTAGCAAGGCAAAATGATGAGGCGTCCAGTCAAAAATGAGCAGGAAAATAAAGCACAGCTCACGGCCGGGTGTGGTAGCGCACACCTTTAATGGCAGTGCTTAGGGGGAAGAGGTGGGCAAATCTCTGAGTTTGGAGCCAGCAAAAGTGACATAGTGACACCCTGACCAAAAAACAAACAAAAAAAAAAAAAGAAAGAAGAAGAAAGAAAGAAAAAGCTAATGCAAACTACTCAGTCGGCACAAACTGACCTGGAAATAACAGGAAGAGGAGAATCAGTAGACAGGGACGTTCAGCCAGCTCTCGTAACTATATCTCATATAGGCAAGGAACTACAGGAGACAGTAACTATATTGAGAAAATGAGGTCAAGGGCAAAAAGACGAACAAGGTTTAAATATGCACAAAGCCATGGGTCTGACCCTGAGCAGTGCATGAGCCAGGCATGGTGGAGCACTTGCAGTCCCAGCTGAGCAGGATTTAGAAGCAGCGACCAAGAGTTTGAAACCAGCCCAGGCCATACATTGAGTCCCAAGCCAGTCTGTTCTATGAAACTTTGTCTTAAAAAATGACCAAAAAAAAAAACAAAAAAACAAAAAAAACCCAGCGCTGGGGCAATGACAGCAGATATTAGGCTAGTCTAGATGACGTGAGACTGTTCTCAGAAAAGGGAGCAGGGAGAGTCTTTGGCAGGAGAAAGCAGCCCTCAGGCCTCCCTGTGTGCCCCCACAGAGCCATCTCCCCCTCAGGCCTCCCTGTGTGCCCCCACAGAGCCA
>NW_021604761.1:472756-518039 GCF_004785775.1 Grammomys surdaster | reverse complement strand
CAGAGCCATCTCCCCCTCAGGCCTCCCTGTGTGCCCCCACAGAGCCACCTCCCTCTCGGCCTCCCTGTGTGCCCCCACAGAGCCCTTTCCTCTTCTTACCAGCACTTCTGATGTGGTGTACCATTCTAGCTGATGTACTGAAGCACACACAGGTCACCCAATTAGGAGGTCAGCCATGCCACTGAGAGCCTAGACACAGACCTGCACTACCATCAGTTCTTCCAGAAGGTCATCAACACGCTAGAGATAGACCAGCTAGAGACAGAGCCGCACGCTCACAACAAAGACATCAGTCGTAGGAGCTGAGAGCAGGACTTCATTACCCGGCATGTCTGCATCAAGCCGGAGTGACAGGAGATGCTGTGCTTACAAATGCTGCTCAAGGGCAAGAAGGAGGATGGGAAGGCTAATACACGAGTGGCAACCTCAGTCTCCTTAACTCAGATCCAACACCCATTCGAGGCTCAGGACCTGGAACTGTTGATCCTCACACAGCATAACTTAGCACATTATGAAGAGTTCAAAGGTTACAAGACACACAAGAAGCATGATAGACACCATTACCTAGAGTCACTGGAAAAGGAACAGCAAGACGAAGCCAAGAGGAACCGACAACAGTGCACAGAAGAACAAAATCAGTGCCCAGCAGCCAAGCCTATCCCAGCTGGTTCTCTCTGCTCCTTGTTACAGTTCATGATGTGAGCCTCCTGCCACAGAGGCCTCAGCTCCATCATTAACTCTAACCCCCTGGAACCACCGGTCCAGATGAACCCTCTCTTCTATACGCTGCCTTAGTTATGATGTTTTACCACAGCGATGGAAAAGTAACTGATGTAACAGTGAATTCCTAACCAGCCAGGGTGGCTAATACCAGGGCTACTGGTACCCAAGGAAGAGGAGAAAGAGAAGGGGCGGGGGGAGAGATCAGCATCACTGGTGAGAAACCATGTCTGAGTATGTAAGGTGAGAAAAAAGACCAAGTTCAGACTGTACCACCTCTGTCCAAGGACATGTTGCCAAGGCCATGTTGAAAAATTAGGCTGGCATAATAAAAGGCAAGGAAAAAACAGGACAAGACACTTAAATTGAGAAGTAGCCAGGTGTGGCTGTGCATTATGGGATGCAAAGGCAGGTGAATCTCTGTGAACTTGAGGTCAACCTGGTCTACATTGAGAGGCCAGCTGTGGCTACACATTGAGACCCTGTCCCAAAAGAAGAAGAGGAAGAGGAAGAGGAAGAGGAAGAGGAAGAGGAAGAAGAAGAAGAAGAAAATGAGGAGGAAGAAGAGGAGGAGGAGGAAGAGGAGGAGGAGGAGGAGGAGGAGGAAGAAAAGGAGGAGAAAGAAAAATTAAAAATTGTATTGACAGGCAATACATTTTATTTAAAAAAAAAAAACCCTACAGAATCTACAGTTGGGAGCAGAATCAGATCCCTCACAGAGGTCATAGAGTACAGAGGCATTACACAGTATCACTCTATTCTACGTACTAACAACAGCTGAAAAAGTCAGACCTTTTGCTGGAGAGCATAACAAAAATATGCAACATCGGGCTGGAGAGACGGCTCAGCGGTTAAGAGCACTGACTGCTCTTCCAGAGGTCCTGAGTTCAATTCCCAGCCACCACATGGTGGCTCACAATCATCTGTAACAGGAGCTGATGCTCTTTTCTGGTGTGTGTGAAGACAGTGACAGTGTACTCACATACATAAAATAAATAAATCTTTAAAAAGTTGTTACACAACATCTTTAGGAATAAATGACAAAATAGGTGCTTGAGGACACACTAAAACTATTAAATGCTGCTAAGATATCCTGCTCAAAAATACTAATACTTCTCTAACAGATCTATGTATGTATTTCTACTATATTAATTTTCTGATGTTGCCCCTGAGCCCACCTCACGTCCTAGGCATTAGGCTGGTAGCTTTGGTTCTGAGCTAAGCTCCACTGTGTCCAAGCCAGTAAGTAGCCTGTCTTGTCCTTCCCACTCAGGAAGCCCTGAGCTGTGCTGGACATTCCCACGACCCTTTGCTCACAAAGAACAGACGAATTGGATCAGCACTAAGTATGAATGCTCAGTGTGCCCCAATGAGCAGGGTCAAGGTTTTGATTTGTATCTTTGTGTACACAGAAGTTAAAATAACAAAAAATCTGTTTCCTGGGACTCCAGAGACATGCTCGGCAGTGAAAGCCACATACGCTCTTTCAGAGGACAGGAGTTTGATTCCCAGCATCCACTCGGTGGCTCACAACCATCCATGACTCGAGCTCCTGGGGATCGGATGCCCTGTCTGAACTCCACAGGCACCAGGCACCCACATGGTACACATATATTCATGTGGACAAAAACATTTATACATGTAGAATAAAATAAATATAAAAGTATTTAACTGTTCCTGAAAGAAGAGATCAGCGGTCAGGAGTACTCACTGCTCGTCCTGAAGGCCCGAGTTCAGTTCCCAGCACCCCATCCATAGGTAACTCCAGCTCTAGAGGATCTGGAGCCTTGCACAGGAATGCCTGAAGTGTGTACATACACACAAACAGATACATACAAATATACACATAAATAAGAATAAATCTTTAAAAAAAGAACAAAAATTATTAATGGCCAAAGTAGGACTTTAATCAAAAAGAACTCATGTCTTCTCTTACTTCAAAGTAAGTCCTTTATAGAGTTAAGAGATACAGCCAGGTGGGAGTGGGGGTGCTGGTGGCAGCACTTGGGAGGTAGGGACAGGTAGATCTCTGTGTGTTCAAGGCTACTCTGGTCTACAGAGCAAGTTCTTGGACATCCAAAGCCCCACAGAGAAACCCTGTTTTGAAAAACTAGAATTAATTAATGTTCTTCTAATTTACGGTGGAGTGGACATACAATAAGCTACCCTTCCAACCTTTTAGACTGGCTATAATCAGGGCGAGAGGGTGGATCAATGATAGAATACTTGCCCAGTATGCACAGGGCTCTGGGTTTAGTCTCCAGCACCAAACAGAAACAAACAAACCACCAACCAAAACGACAAAACTAGAATAGCCATTTTAGAAGATAGTAACTGAGGCTGGAAAGATGCCTGAGCTGTCAAAAGCCCTTACTGAGAAAACTCAAGTTCAGTTCCCAGAACCCATATGGTGGTTCATAACCACTTGTAATTCTAATTCTAGGGAATCCCATGCCCTCTTCTTACTTCCCACAGACCCTCCACATATATGGCATACATACATATATACTCAGGTACTCACACATACATCAGGTACATAATAAATAAATATTAAATAAATAATAAAAAAATAAATATTAATGTCTTAAAAATAATATAAAGGGGTGACAGATGCCTTTAATCCCATCACTCGGGAGGCAGAGGCAGGTGGATCTTGGTGAGTTCAAGGCCAGCCTAGTCTACATAAAGAGTTTCAGGGGGCTGGAGAGATGGCTCAGCGGTTAAGAGGACTGGCTGCTCTTCCAGAGGTCCTGAGTTCAATTCCCAGCAACACATGGTGGCTCACAACCATCTGTAATGGGACCCGATGCCTTCTTCTGTTGTGTCTGAAGACAACTACAATGTACTCATATAAATGAAATAATTCTTTAAAAAAAAAGTTCAGGACAACCAGGGCTACATAATAGAGAGATCCTATCTCAATAAACAACAAACGTATAAACAAATAATTGGGTAAATGTTGAACAAATGTGTAACAGGAGGCTAGTCTACTTAAAAATTAGTGTGGAAATATAGCTTGTATATTACTAAAACAAACAGGCAAAAGGACACACAGGAATTCTCAGAAAAGATAACCACAGACACAGAGTCTGTGCTACCTATCCCTTCTGACAAAGTGCATGTCCTGCATGTCTTTCCAAAGTTGATTGAGTGTGGAAAAGCGGACAGTTAAGGACATGGCTCTAGAGCCTGACAGCCTTAGCCGTGCTTCCTGCACAGCCACCAGCGACTGATGTCCAGCACCTGTAGTCATATACTCACAGGCTCTGACTGGGCGTGAAGCCAGGCAGTGGTGAGCTCTGTGCACGTCTGACAGGATAAGGACAAGGACCATCTTTGGTGCTAGGTGCTGGTATGAGTGACAGAGTGTGAGGAGAGTTTTTCTGTCTTTTTTTTTTCCCCAATTTTTTGCAGGTGTGCACTACCACACCCAGTTCACAGCACCTACATTTATATGAACAGAGGACCAGTATGCACGTGAACATTTAGCAAATTCCTCCTGGGCTGGGTCTGAGATATAATCTAGCCCCAAGGTAATGATAAGCAAACGATGGGGGGGTGGGGAGTGAGAGGTGGAAGTGGGGGTGGTGTCCAGGCACATGCAGTCACAGAATGCCTTACCTGGGAGGAATTGGGCTAGAGAAGGGTCAGCTTCTAGAGTAACCAGTGAGAACCCGAAATGGTGTCTGAGGGTAATACAGTCAGGAGCTCACTGCTTATGATCCACTAAGAATATGATTTTTCAAATAAAGCACATGAAACTGGGCTTACATGCAAATCACCAAAGCAAGGAGACCCTGCAGGTCAGGGAAGAAAGCATCACCCATATGCTACTCAGAAGTCAAGTACTTACAAGAGCCACAGAAACCCTTCCTGGTGTTACTTCCCAAGGTGGATCAAGCTGTGTACCCTGACACTGGCAAGGATGTCTTTGGACTCAAAACAACTCAGCCCAGTAAAAAAGCCATCGATCAGGAGGCCTGGAGTTGCTCATCAGCCAGCAGCGACTCTGCCTCTCACCTGGGCCTCTGAGAACTTCTACAACCTCCAGCTGCCGCTTCCCCCATCCCCAAACACACACAGATGACTGAACAGAGGCGAGCACAGGTCCCACCTCTGGCCTCTGGTGTCCCTCAACAGTCAACTCTGACGGAGGGAGGTATGACAAGACACAGGTTTGAGTAGGACAGTTGTCTGGACAACAGTTTCAAGTTAGCAAAGGCAGCTAGACCTCAGCCATTCGATTTTGACATTAGAGACCAGAAAGACATTCCTCATCTGAGCCACAAGGCTCACCCTAAGGCCTAAGAGTAAAGCCTGATGGCAGAAGCACCTCCCTGGCCTGCAGGTGCAGAGACTGCACAGCCAACCAAGTCATGAACACATGCTCCAAGGAAATATCCCACAGCCAGTGATTTGCATAGGATCTCTTGCTCTCGCACCCCATCAACCCTGTGTCTGCTGGGGGTCTCTGTCTAGATGATCATGGCCAATCAAGCTCAGCAGAGCAGTTAAGACTTAACCCTTCACCTTCACCTCTGCCCCGCCCCACCTATTTCCTGATTTTTTTCACCATTTAATTAACTAGGTCGCAGGCTGTTCCTCTATTTCATCTCCATTTCTACTACCATCCCCTTTCAAAGTGTTTCCTGCCCCCAACCAAGACTAGCAACCCCTCAGAGTTGGCCTTTGCCTCAACAGCACCTCCAGCTCACAGCCTCAGGTCTCCAGATGCTGTCCTCTATCTCTCTCCTGCAGCTCCTTATGCTTACTCATGGCACTCGAGTTTATGGCTCCATCCATTACCTACCCTGAGCTCTGTACAGGGTAAAGTATTGCTGTATAACTACACTGACTTGGCTGGAAATCGGAGCCCCAAACCTGGAGTGCTAGCTCTGGCTCAACCTCACCTAGCTCTCACCTTGCCTGAATTCTATACTCTGAGTTTTGTGGCCTTCTCTCTGGGGCCAGCAATCCTCGTGACTCCGGACAAATCACTTTCCTGCTCTACACCGCCTCCTTTAATCGGCAAAGAGAACACAGAAAGACTAGTGGCTGTGGTGTGCACCGGCTTTGCAAGTCTCTGAATTAAGGCTCAGTTTTATGAAAGAGACAGAAACGCCAATGGCCCAGTTGTGCTCAAAGACCTGAACACGTAGCCCCTAGCCCACCAGAGGACTAGGGTCTTGAGTCACCGAGTTCCCGGAAGGGACTAGGACATGGACCACGCGACCCACCAGACAGCAGGGACAGGGTCCGGGGACCACGTGCCGATGTCTGACAAGCCAGAATTAAATCGCAAGCTCCGAGATCCCTTCCAGGTGTAACACGCGAAGCCTGGCCCGCTGAGCACACCTGAGATCTCCCAGGACCTCCTGGCACCGGCCCGCTGACCTTGGGGAGGCGCGCCTTGACACAGCGTCTCTTGCTGCTGGCAGATGGAAAGGCCCCTAGGCTCTCTGGTTCAAGTTCTCCAAAGGGTGCCTGGACCCCGCCACCAAAGATGAGCCTTAACAAGCCGTTTACCTGAGGAGCCGCCGCCGCCACGGCCCGGGCGCCGCCCTCTATGCCCCAAGCGTCCCGGAGTAGGCGGAGCAGCACCCCAAGCCCATCCCCGCAGCCCTTTGGCCAATTGCGGCCTGGCGCGAGGCAGCTTGGCCCCGCCTCCATACGATCTCCACGCTGATTGGTCAGAGTTCTGTCCCTCACGTTAGCTCCGCCCACGCTCCACTCCCTAGAGAGCCTAGGTACACCAACTCCTTCCTGTGCTCTGCCGGGTACCCCAGCGGTCGGGTGACCATTTCACAAGACGAGTGTGAGTACTGCTGCTGCGCCAGACACCGTCTGCGCAAGCGCTGTTCTCGAGAGTATTCGGACTCGGCTTCCAACTGCAGAAAACTCCACCAGGCGGGAGCAGTGGCGCACGCCTTTAATCCCAGCTCTGGAGAGGCAGAGGCAGGTAGATCCCTATGAATTCGAGGCCATCCTGGTCTACATAGTGTGTTCTAGGATAGCTTGGGCTACAGAATGAGACCCTGTCTTGGGGGAAAAACAAGCAAACAAACAAACAAACAAACAAAAACACAGCCCCAGCACACCTTATGCAGCAGTCACACAGGTATTGTCATGTTCTACATTGGTCACACACTAAACGCCTAAAACATACTCAAAGCCCCTAATTTGTGGACTCCTAAACGTACACATGACCATGCCTATCAGGGATACATGTTCAACCTATCAACAAGAGTTTGGGAATCAAGATGATCATGTCCTAGCAACCTGGGCTGCACAGTACCCGCTGGTATGTCCAGCCCCAGGTGCAACTAAAGCCTCTAAGCCTGGGAAGAGGTGAATAAAAAAGTAAAAATCAGCCGCTCTACAGGATATAGGAAATGCTACGAAGGGGTTTGGGTTTGATGCCAAGAAAGCAAGGTTAGGTAAGAGCTTTTGCCTGGGAGAGTTGGGGGAGGATCATGCCAGGAAGACTTGGCACCTGCAAAGAACCAGAGATTGAAATCACCCAGATGTGTGTAAACAAGAGAAAGTTATGGGTAGCATTCTGAAAGCAAAAAAAGCCCAGAGTCTGTTGAGTAAGGGGAAGCAGTGAAGTATCAGGAATCTAGGCTGACAGCATCCGTTAGATGTACAAATTAAGCTGTGGTTGAACGGATCCTGGAAGGGCAGCAAGCTGAGGGGTCCAAGAGGCCAACACTGAGGGCCAATATTCTTTTTCTACGGCGAGAAGGACTTGGACCTATTTCTGTTGTGAGGATAGAGCCCGAGAGAGAAAGACAGGACATATTTGAGCAAGAGTGAGGCATTCTGGGTCATGGCCTAGGAAGACGCTAGAAAGCAGAGAGAGAGGACTAACTTGGGTAGCTACTAGGGAAGGAGGGCTTCTCCATGCTCACACCCAGACCACTCTCCTCTCCTGCCCCACCTCTCTCTCCACCCTGAAAAGCCTTGCCATGGACGTTGGCAGTGCTCTGGCTGCAGTCCAACACGTCTGCTGGTCCTGTGCTCCTCCACTGCCACAGCGGTCAGTTATCCCCGCCCCCAACATACAAGCTGCCCAGCATGTATCACAACTTAATCTTTACTTTTATTGTTCAGCATAAGGCCCAGCACATGAGGTGCTGGGTAAAATTCAGTGGAGCTGATAGACTAGAAAGGATGCCGATTAGGAAGAAGGACAAGACAACGCAAAGGGACTGGAGAGATGGCTCCGTGATTAGGAACACTTCCTGCTGTCTCCCATGTTGGACAGCTCACAGTCAGTGCCAGCTTCCATCTCCAGGTGGAACCAAAGCTTCTAAGTTCCACAGGTATCCACACTCAAGTGCACATATCTCCCACCACACACACACACACACAATCTTTATTTTAGTTTTTGTTTTTCTGTGTAGCCCTGGTACTCTCTGTAGACCAGGCTGGCCTCAAACTCAGGGATCCACCTGCCTCTGCCTCTGGAGTGCTGGGATTAAAGGTGACCACCATGCCTGACAAGAATAAAATCTTAAAAAAAAAAAAAAAAAAGACTGTGGGTGATGGAGAGACGGCTCAGTGGTTGAGAACACTTATTTGCTCTTCTTACTGGGGACCCAGGTTTGGTTCCAGTTCCCAGTGCACGCATGGTGGCTGACAACCATGCTGAACACCATTTCCAGAGGATCTGGTACCCTTCTGAACTCCACAGGCACCAGACATGCACACGGTGTACAGACAGACAGACAGACAGACAGACAGACAGAACACTCATACACAAAAAAATTTAAAAATTAGGTTTTTTTTAAGAAGATTGCAAAAGGAAGGTATCTTTCTGGATCTGGACTGTTACCACACAGCTTAGTAGTCACTAGCTTCCATCTGGGTTCTGACACGGGTGGTAGCCAGGACGGTGGAAGGGGCCCTCACAGCTGAGAGACTCTGAGTAGACAACAGTGGCACTGCTGGGCCAAGGTAGAGTCACATGATCTTCCCTTTTGTTCTCTAGATGTAAAATGGCCACCCACCTTCACCTTGTCACTCACATACCTACAGCCCTCCTACCTCCCAGATAGCTAACCTGTGTATTCAATCCCCCAGGAGTAATTTCTGTTTACCTAAGCTCCAGATTACCCACAGGACAGTTACTGAGTCCACATTTTCTATATTTCTTCTCTCTCACACACTCAATGGCTGTAGCTATGAGCTATTTGTTCCAAAAAGTCACGAGGTCGATGAGAGGACACATCTGACATTTCAGGCCAGGCTTTCCCAACACCTTGGTGTAAAGCCTTCCACATCTACCTATAGATCTCAGTGCAGGAAGAAGTTTCTGAGGTTCATTAGACCTCTAGGCTTATTAGACCCTACTTTACGAGCACTCTCAGGACAGCTGCCCGCTAGCCAATGCTGGCCCCTCCAGTTCACACCAGACATCTCACACTTGGCCTGGACTCTGCCACTACTGGGCCTCAGTTCATCATCTGTAAAACATGTATTGCACCGTTGCATTCAGATTTGAAATTCTGAGTATGAACTACCTTTGGCACTTCCGTGTGTTCAGGGAGTGAGACATGACCAGGAGGATATAGCTGACTACTTAGAAAAGCAATTGGCAAATGTCACATGCTAAGTAAATGTCAGCTGTGACTCTGGAGTTGAAAACAAGAAGTAGTGGCAGTTCCCATGGCCTGAGGAATAGTCTGAGGCAGTGACATTTGCTTCCCCTGAAGATGTGTTCAAATCTGCAGGAAGCCCCAGGTGTGGCAGGCTTCATGCAGCAGGTCTGGTTTGGGTCAAAAATCAAGATCCAGAAAGAATAAGAATGGAACTGGAGAAGTGGGTCATTGGTTAAGAGCACTGGTTGTTCTTCCAGAGGTCCTGAGTTCAATTCCCAGCAACCACAAGGTGACTCACAACCATCTGACACCCTCTGGGATCTGACACCCTCTTCTGGTGTGTCTGAAGACAGTTACAGTGTACTCACATACATAAAATAAATAAATCTTTAAAAACAAAATCAAGACCCAGCAGAGCAGTGGCTGTCAGCCTTCCTAATGCTGTGACCCTTAATACAGTTCCTCAGGTTGTGGTGACCTCAAACCATAAAATTATTTTCATTGCTGTAGCTGGTCTTTTACTACTTTGTGGGTTCTTTTTCCCATCCTTTATTCCACCACCACTGTTTTACCCCCTAACATTAGGAGAGAAACTAGGAAAGAGGAGGTGGGGAGGAGAGAGGGAGAGAGAGAGAGAGAGAGAGAGAGAGAGAGAGAGAGAGAGAGAGAGAGAGAGAGAGATTGATTCCCTGGTTCTAAATTTCTTTCCTTTTGTTTCTTCCACCTCTTGGGTCACCTCACATTTATGTATCCTCTGAAAAGTTCTCAGAATTCCAAGTGTCACACTATTGCAGAAATTATCTGCAGCTGGCAAAACCACACCTCTGCTAGAGCACGAGGCAAATCATGGTCAGCTGCTGTGGACAGTTGAAGTGCCCCACATCCCTATATCTGGGATTAAAAAGAGAGTGTGTTCTTGTAATATGTCTGTGGGTTTCTTTTTAAAGGAAACAAAAATTCTAGAATTCTCAAAAATGTCATTACATTGCTACTTCATAACTGTAGTTGTGCTACTGTTATGAATCATAATGTAAATATCTATGTTTCCTGATGGTCTGTGGTGACTCCTATGAAAGGGTTGCTTGACAGCCTCAAGGGGGTTGAGACCCACAGGTTGAGAACCACTGCAGTAGAGGAAGTCCAGATCAGAGGATCCTGGACTCTTGCCATTCCTGACTCATTTAATAATGACCTTGGTTGGTATCTCCTCAAAGAATGAAACAGCAGCTGATCTCTTTTGACCTCTTGATATTCTTGGAAGACTTAACCTTCATAGTTTCTTTAAAGACCTTGTATAGGAGCTGAAGAAATGGTTCAGGAATTAAGAACACATTCTGTTCTTGCAGGGGACCCAAGTTTAGTTTCCAGCATCCAGATGAGGTGGCTCACCTGTCACCTCAGCTCCAGGAGATGCAAAACCTTCATGGTGCCCCACCCCACCCCACCCCCACTCTCTCTCAAAATAATGAAAAGACCTTTCTATTCAAAGTGGCCCACAGCAGCCTCATCCTGGTGCTAGCCCGTCATATGCCTTCTCATCCCACAAAAGGAGAACACAGCACTGGATAGGGTGAATCTGGTAAGATATTCTCAGAGATGACAGTGCTTAAGATGATACCTTTGAGGGCACAATGCAAGTGCATTTCTAGAACCTTCTATTCTAGAACCTACACCTAGTTCTTTGGAGTCTTTACTCTCCAATCAATCCAGAGCTGTGGAAGCCTCCTCCTGAGGCTCTCAACCTATACTCTTAGCCTAAAACTTCTTCAGAAACTTGACTGTTCTCTCCAAGGGGCAGCAAGTCCCTCCTGGCCTTCTGCTTCCCCGTCCCTTGCCCTCTGAAACAAGTTAGACCTCAGCAGTGTCTCTTTCCCTGGCTTACGGGCAGTAAGCTGGCCCACCAAGCCCAGTTCTGTGGCACCCTGCCTTTCATGAGGAGCAACAGCCGGCACAAGTTGGATCAGAAGGTGTTCATAGAACAGGTTCGAGAATGCATGAACAACGGTTACTTGCTCTCCTCCAAGAAGATCGGATCTGGTGCTTTCTCCAAGGTCTACCTGGCCTATGCAACACGTGAGCGCATGAAGCACAACCTTAGGCTATCCTCTGACTTGCGGGGCAAGCGCCACACTATGGTGAGGCAGGCCTGCTACCTTCTCTGTGGGTTCTTTGGGGTACCCTAGCCTGGTTCCAGTGGGCCTGTCCTAACATCCTTCAGATACCTTCTAGTTCCCCTAGCTTCCTCTATAGGACCTCCCTCCTAAGTCCTATCTCTTCTCAGCTTCCCAATGCTCTGTTTCCCAACCCCTCAAACATACATGCACCAGGGACAAAAAGCGAGGCAGGCACTATCCGTCCAAGGATATTGCTTGTCCATTGACCAATGTGTATAAATAACAGTGGACCTATTCTAAGGAGTCTACACAGTTGAACACTACATCTTCCTCAGGTGGCTATTAAGATTGTATCCATGGCTGAAGCCCCAGCAGAGTACTCCAGAAAGTTCCTGCCCCGGGAAATTTTATCACTCAATGCTACCTACAAGCACATGAACATAGTAAGACGGTCCTTACCATGCCTGCTGTCTGTCCCATGCCCCACTTCTCCACTTGGAACCTCTTTTTTGTCCTTGCATGAAGACTTGTCTCTCACCCTGCACCTGAGAGCTAGCATGTCTGACATTCCCAGAACTCTTGGCCCAGCCTTTCTCAGGATGACTGGACATGGAGTATCGGGGGTGTTTGCTAGGTTCAGCTGTATGAGACCTACCAGAACAGCCAACGCTCCTACCTGGTACTGGAGTTGGCAGCTAGAGGTGACCTGTTGGAGCATATCAATGCAGTGTCAGACCTCCGATGTTGCCCAGGGCTAGAGGAGGAAGAGGCCCGAAGGCTGTTCTGGCAACTGGTCAGCGCTGTGGCCCACTGCCACAATGTTGGCATTGTGCACAGGTGAGGGTGCCATCTGGCCTATCTACCTACCTGGGTATCTCCTGACCCACTTGAGCCCAGCCCCACATTCCCTTCTCCCCCAGGGACTTGAAATGTGAAAATATCCTGTTGGATGACCAGGGCTTCCTAAAGCTGACAGGTGAGCCCACACTACTCCATCAGTCCAGTTTAATTCTGGACTCCTACCTCCCAACTTCTGCCTGTCCCACACAGACACCTGTCCCCAATAATGACCTTCATCTCCTACCTATAGCCTAAACCCACTGACCTACATCCACAAGAGTCCCTGCCTAGTTTCTCCCTCATTAACAACATACAGTCCAACTTCCCTCCCTCCCCAGACCCCACTATCCTAACAGATGTCCTCTTGAACCTACTCTCCCCAACTTGTCCATCACCCGTGTTTCCCTGCCCCGCCCTGCCGATATACTGTGTGCAGATTTTGGCTTTGCCAACTGGGTGGGGCTCAAGAACTCTCTGCTGAGCACCTTCTGTGGCTCTGTGGCCTATACGGCCCCAGAGATTCTCATGAGCAAGAAGTACAATGGCGAGCAGGCTGATCTGTGGAGCCTGTGAGTACCCCAGGTAACCCCCTGCAGGACCCATGGGTGGGCTTAGGAGGGACAACACCCTGAAGAAGCTGGGTCCCCAGAGGGATCATCCTCCATGCCATGGTGTCTGGGAAGCTGCCCTTCAAGGAACACCAGCCCCATCGCATGCTGCACTTGATTCGTCGAGGTCCCATCTTCAGGCCAGGGCTGTCCTCAGGTGAGCACCACACCACGCTCCTTCCAAGGCCCAGCTCGAGCCTGGAGGGGAGCCAGAGAGACCAGGACCACGGAAAAGAGAATACGGTATCACCCTACCCCCATATGGTGGAAAAGTAGTCCACCCACTGTATGTTGGGAAAGTTGAGCTGAGGGTGGGACTGGCTTGAAGGGTACCAATCCCACTGAATATCTAACACGGCACTTGTCTGGAACACCTCACCCCTCCTCTGTGCCTCAGTCCCCTTTTGATAATGGCCCTTGAACCTTTGCCAGGACTAGTAATGATCCCTTTCAAGTTGCCAACATTTCTGACAGTAGTTGAGTGTGGGTCAGGATTGTGGCAGGCTCCAGCAGTGAGCCCTCCCCTGTAGAGTGCCGGGACCTGATCCGAGGGCTGCTTCAGCTGCATCCCTGCGAACGCCTGGACCTACAGCAGGTGGCTGCTCACTGCTGGATGCTGCCTGCAGAACATATGCTGTCCATGCTTGGAGCTCCCCGAGGTGGGGAATGGCTCACAGGTGATTTGCTTGGGCTGCAGGCGGTGTCTCTAGCACACCACATGACCCTTTGCTTTGCTCCATTGCAGAACAGGAGCATCCTTGGTCCGCAATAGCTCCAGACAACACAGAGCCTGACAGAGATACCAGGTATACCAGAAGCAAAGGCTCCAGCCCCTCCAGTGGCAGGATATCTCCAAGGAGAGTGTCTCTAGCCCAGCTGTGCAGCACCTGGAAGCCTGCCCCAGAGCAATAGGTTCTACCACTCTTGGGCTTGGGCGTACCATGGCAGGTGGCTGCTCTCTATGTCCCATGTTCCCCAAGAGGGACATGGCTGGGCACTATCTGGTGAATTGAGGGTGGGTGGGTATGTGCAGATAAAAATGTTCATTCTGTTGAATTAAGGATGCAATTATCTACACAGGGAGGGCCAGTGACCTTTGGGTACCTCCTTGGGGACCTGGGTCAGAGGGAAAACACCAGTCTACACGGCAAATGTGCCAACAGTGTCAAAGCTTTAATGAGTGCTGGAGAGCACCATGGGTGGGGGGATGGAGGGGAAATGACTCCTGGTACCCAATGAAAACACCTAGTCACGTGTGACAACACGTATACCAGTCTTCCAGCTTCAGAGGTATGCACTGGAACACTGCAAACTCCCATGGAGACCACAGGTCTCAGGGACCTGGAAGGACCTGTTGCTAAGGAAAACAGCTCACACAGGTGGAGCAAGATCTGTGGCTCAGAAGAGGGGACACAGTAGGGCAAAACTTGCCATGGTGCCTACAGAATTAGAAAGAAGGGGTACATACATGGAGTAGGCTCCAAATGTTCGGGGGTAGGATCGTACAGGAGTAAATGCTGCAAGAACACACATAAGAATCCCTCCAGAGGTAAGCAAGGTGTGCCCAACAGGAGGGTCTGGATGTCTTGAAAGGCAACTGAGGCTCGAGAAAGCTAACCAAGGAGCAGGCTCTATCTGAGTGGCTAAGTCCCAGTTCAACCTGGGACTAAGGAGGCTGACAGATGAAACAGAGAAACAGAGATAGCAAATGGCAAATCCAGCAAGTGATCCAAAGACAGGCCCAGAAGGGCAGAGCATTCTAGGAAGACCCTAGGACCCAAGTGTAATCTGTCTTTTAAGGTCTTGGGCAAGGAAAGCAAAAAGACTCCAAAGGCTCGGGCTCATAGCACTGTTTACATCTCTAGGCCTACCATGTCCAGACCCTTCAGTGCCTTTGGGAATGAAAAACTAGTTGGCTTCCCAGGGCTTGCAGTGTTTCCAGTCCAGTCCTGTCACTGTCTGGGAATAGGCTCCTCATAGCTCCAGTGACGAATGGCATCCTGCCTCATCTGTAGGCAGCTGTGACACAGGACCTGGCCAGCTCTGGTTCAATAGTGCAGCTCTGAACAATGTCCATTACTGCTGGCTGCAACAGGGCACAGGATCGGGCGGTATCCCTGAGCTTCTCAACATTTACTGGGCATTTACCCTAGAACCCTGTGCGAACACTGGCAAGGGTGGGTCTGAAGCTGGCATTCAGGCCAAAGGGGCTTCAGGTCCGTGGGGCACCCTTGCCTCTTAGCTCTTGAGCAAGCTCTTGCTGTTCTTGCTGGTCTAGCTCTTGCAGCTGTCGTTCCACATCTTCAGGTACCTGCACCTCCAGCAGGTTTTCCATGCCAACCTCTGGCTCATCACCAATAAGCACCTGCGAGTAGAGGAGGCAGGTGAGCAGCTCACAAGCTGTTGGCACTCGTCCAGCCTTGCTGACCCTGCACTCACCTGGATAAGCTTCTCACAAGCCATTCGCACATCAGGCTCTGGCTCCCAGCTGTATAGCTCTCGAAGGATCAAGTAAGCACCCTGGTCCCGTACCTGCTTCCGACCAGGTGCAGTGGCGGTCAGCTAGGAAGACGGAAAAGGTTACTCAGATGCCAATGGGAATTGTGCCAATAGGAGAGGCATTAACATCAGGGGCCCCTACTCACCAACATGATGGCTTCAATGAGCATCTTTCGGATGTCAGCATCCGGCTCCCGTTGCTTGTCGGGTGACAAGTACTGCAGATCGACAGGCAGCTCTAGGAGTGAGGATGGGAACCTATTGATCCCTGTGCTGGACACCCAAGCCCTGCTCTGCCTGGACAAGCATCATGTGTGTCTTAATGACCCCCTCCTTAAAGGCCACTGAAAGGACTCCAGACTTAAACATTTCCCCATCTCCTCCTATAGTCTTCCCTCTAGCCCAGAGATCCCTGGGGCAACAACTCAAGTCACTCACGGTCCATTTCTTCCTCAGAAAACTCTTCAGGCCCAGCCAAGGGCAGTAGCAAGAAGGGGAGAATGTCAACTTGGGGCCCGAGTAACCACTTGTGGTGTCCTGAAGGTGGGGACCAAGAAGAGGTTCAGAAGATTGGTCCGTTGGGTTCCTAGGGTCCAGTTCCCACCTTAGCAACGGCGCAACCCCCTCTTTTGTCACTCACGATGTTCAAAACAGCAATTCCGAAGCGTTCCCACCACCCCGCCCCTGCGCACCGAGGAGTCTGTGTACTGGGTAAGAGGCAGCAGCCGTCGGATCACGCACCTGTTAGAAGAGGATACTCAGTACAGTCCTTGTTCACTTGCACTCTCCTCTCCCCGCCCCGTCCCGTCCCGTCCCACCCGCGCAGGCGACTGGGTTTCACCTGTCCGGGTCCAGGAGAAAAGCACGCACCTCCGCCTGCTGGCTAAGGTTGGAGAGCAGCGGCCCCAGGTAATGCAGGGGTGCGGCCGCGTTGTAGCTAGGCATGCACAGCGCGTTGACAAGCCGCTCCAGACCCAGCCGCTCCGGCTCAGCGGCCATCAGCTTCTCCATTAACGCAGCACACGGAGCCGGCTCGCGACTCAGGTTGGCCAGCACTGCAGCCGCCTCTTCAGCCCAGGGCCATTGAGGGTCCAACACGCAGCGAAGCAGGCGGGCAGGCAGCTCTGGGTCCGCCGCCAGCAGCTGCCAGTGCAGACCCGGATCAGCAGCCAAGTTAACGAGCGCGCGGGAGGCATCGCGGGAAGGAGCTGGGGCCGGGGCCACCGCAAGGTCGACCAAAGCCCGCAACAATGCTGTCTGTCCTGCCAACAGCGTGCGGCCCGAGCCCGCACCAGTCAGCGCCAGCACGTGCTGCGCCGCGGCCGCCTGCAGATCTGCTCGCGCTCCCGGCACCAGGAAGGGCAGCAGTTCCGCCGCCTCTGTGTCCGCGCCAGCCTCCTGTTCTGACAACCCTCGCTCATCAGAGAGCCCCGAACCTACTCCCGGTCCCCGCATGCCGCTAGCAGTTTCAGTCGCTTCTCATACGAGGGCCGGGACCGGAAAAGCGGAAGTCGTTAAAACCCTTCCGAGGCTGAGAACCCAGCCGAAGGGGGCGGGGCCGGCCTTGGCGCGAGGCATTGTGGGCCAGAGTATTGGGCTTTCTCCTAGGGCCAGAGGCACGGTAGGTGGTGAAGATGCATCCTCCCTTCCCACCTCCACCACCACCACCACTAAATCCTTGCAGAACTTTTCCGGCTGCACAGCCATCACGCAAAATTTGGAGCGTAGCTCGGAAGCCTGTGCTCCTAGTGTCCAGAATGTTTGCTTCTGCCCTTTAACTCTGGATTCAGGGCTGGAGAGATGGCTCAGTGGTTAAAAGCATTGACTGCTCTTCTAGAGGTCCTGAGTTCAATTCCCAAGCAACCACATGGTGGTTCACAATCATCTACAATGTGATCTGACGCCCTCTTCTGGTGTGTCTGAAGACAACTACAGTGTACTCATATACATAAAATCAATCCAACAAACCATCAAACAAACAAACAAACTAGATTCAGATCTCCCAGAACCAGATGGTGGAACCAGATGGCGCAGGACTCCGCTGTGACAAGGCAGCTTTGGACCAGCCTCTGACTTTGCAGAGGGGCTAACTTTAGGGCATTTGTTAGGACCTCTCCAGTGACAGAAGTCTGAGTCAAGCAGGTTTGGGCAAAGGGAACTGATAAATGAATCTATAGTTTGCAAGTTTGAGGACGCTGGCGACAGACACTACTGCACAGCTCTCTAGAACGCTGTTCGGTTTCTCTCTTCCATATCTCGCTGGGGTTTTTTACTCCTCAGTGATTCCATATTATTACCTTCCACGGGCACATTTGTTAGCACAGATGGCAGGACACTGGCCTTCTCAGTTACATAACCCTAGCAGAAGATAATTTCAGTACTGAGGTCTGTTCTGGGAAAGTGTTCCACTTGGTCCTTCTCGTGCCTCTTTTAGCAACTAGCTGCCTGGGGTCCTTGCTCTTTCAAAATAGAAATCTTGAGTTAGGAGTTTTTCCAGGGCTGGTCCTTGGCAGGTTTTGTAACCCTCTGCTTCTGACAACAAAGGAGATAGGCAGGAGCTGCAATGGTTCCAGATCCTTTGCAGCCTTAGATACTGCCTGGGACCCTTCGGGCTACAGTGGCAAGTGGCTAGCTCTTGTGTAGGCCTAACTGTCCAGATTTCCCAGCCTTTGACAGTGGCTAGTGATAGTTTCTGAGAAAAGGCTAAGACTCTTGCCTCTTACAGCCTCTGTTTCTACAACTGCTTCCCCACCCCCATCTCTGCCTCTGTTGCAGCTCTGCCCCAGTGTCTCCTTGTCTCTACTGCTATCATTTCTTTCTTTGCCATACCAGCCCATCTCAACCTAGAAAAGTAGGTGAAAAAGGATGAGCATGGTGGTGGTACATACCAACGCTTGGGATCCAGAGGTAGGTAGATCTCAGTGAGTTCGAATTTAGCCTGGACTACTACAGTGGGATGATATAAAAACTCCTGCCAGATATAATCTCGGCACTTAGGAAACTGAGTTAGGGATCCAGAATTCCAAGGTCACGTTTGAGATCAATCTGCTGTACACATGTACCTCTCAAAAGGTGTTTTCCAGCCCATTTACGAAGTGGGCCAAATAGCCTAATACAACTAATATAATATTCCTCTAAGATGAGAGGTGTTTGCACCAATCAGGACAGGTCATTATGCAAATGAAGGATGGTGGTAACACCAGCCAAGGCACTGTTTGTTTTGTACCAGTCATAGTCTCCTTTGCTAGACTACATAGGGAAGTGCTCCTCCTACCTGACATAAGAGGCTGCTGGGAAAGACCTCCCCAAAACTGTTTAAACAGTCACCGCTGAAGCCACACCTCTTAGAATGAAGTTATATTTTAGCCCTGCACATCTGTGGAATGTTCGAAACCGCCAGTATGGGCATAAGGGTAGTACAGCCAGATGCCTGACACGCAGTCCTTTGCTTAAGGATGTTAGGGCACCAGGGAGTGTGATGTCAACCAGGGGATCGAATAGCCTTATCTTCTGAAATTAATATGTTTTCAATACATTTTCATCACATAGGGGCCCAGCGGCTAACGCGCTTGCCCTGCAGGTGTGAGGACTGGAGTTTAGATCCCCAGGACCTATGTATAATTAGACACTAATAAAAACATAGATGGGCTGGGAGAGGACAGCTGGAGCTATTACACAGAGAAACCCTATCTCAACAAAACAAAAAAGTAAATCGGCTGGGCATAGTCCTTCCTGTCTAATCTCACAACTGAGGAGGCTGAGGCAGGAAGGTCAGGGTAGTTTGAGGCTAGCCTGGGCTATGAAATGAGATGGTCTCAAAGATATTTACTTTTCTTATAAACAAAGTTAACTTTGTTAACTTGACACAAAGTAGTTGCCTAGAAAGGGAATCTCAGTGACTGTCTAAATTAAGTTGGCCTTTAGGCATGTCTGTGGGGGCTTATCTTAGTGGAAAGACATTGCCCACTGTGAGTGTTACCATTCCCTAGGAAAGGGGCTTTATAAGAATGGAAAAAGCAGGGGGCTGGTGAGATGGCTCAGCAGTTAAGAGCACTGACTGCTCTTCTGGAGGTCATATATTCAAATCCTAGCAACCACATGGTGGCTCACAACCACCTGTAATGAGATCTGATGCCATCTTATGGGGTGTCTGAAATGAGTGGGGCTGGAGCGTTCGGGGCTGGAGCGAGAGGGAAAAGGGAAGGGGAAAAAAAAAGAGTGGAAAAGGTAAACTTTTACTCGCATGTATGACTCATTAGAGTCTTCTCCTGACTGTGGGTGGAATGTGACTAGCTTCGTTGAGGCCTGCTCCTCTAATGCAGCTGTAGCCATTTTGTTACGTGCCTGCCAATAATTTTATATTATTCCTGACACAGAAAATAGTTTGACTCAGAGCAGGATCAGGTTGACCACATATCCTGGTATAAGGCTTGTTATTCTTAGGAAATTCCACAACCAAAGGCTCCACTTAGGACCAATCAAATTAAAGATCCATTTGAACTGTTTTGTCTAAACTGTCAAATAGCTTGAGTAAGAACCCACCACCCTGCAGCCCTTTCTATACCTGCATATGAGCTCATTGTGGGTTTTGCCTTTATAAACTGGCCTTGGGAAGTATTTGGGGTCGCAGTCTTAGCTCCCAGCGTCTAGACTGTGTCTCTGATTGATCAATCCTGGGTGTGCATTCACTGAACTATTCCTTTAATAAACTGGGACCAGAGTTCCATCAGTTTGGGCGGTTTCCTTGAACATAGCAAGTGGCTCAAGGTTTCTGTAGCCTTGACTCCCCCACAATGATGGCTTGCAACCTAGAATTGTGAGTCAAATACTTTAGTTGCTTTTGGTTGTTTTGTTTAGTCCTGGCTGTCCTAGAACTCAATTTGTAGACCAGGCTGGCCTCAAACTCAGAGATCTTCCTGCTTCTACCTCCCAAGTGTTAGGATTAGGGTCATGTACCACCATACCTGGCTTTTTTGTTTTGTTTTTGTTTGTTTTTTGTTTGCTTGGTTTCAAGATGGTTTCTCTGTGTCGCCCTGTCTGTCCTGGAACTCACTCTGTAGACTAGACTGGCCTCAAATGCAGATATCCACCTGCCTTTGCCTCTGTTTTCCAAGTACTGGAATTAAAGGCATGCACCAACACTACGGGGTTTGTTAGGGTGTTTTTATCTTGGCAACAGGAAACAGGAATTTTGCCTGTGCTATGGCTGCTTGCACAGATAATTCATGATACAAGTGATATTATTTGCACGAATACGTGATCTGAAATGAGTGACCACATACAATTCTAACATATAAAGGAAACAATAACTTTCCAGTACACCAGCACCTATTTGGATCAAGGCAGAAATGTGACTACCCTTTTGAAGAACAGAATTTAACTCTCCTTCAGGTGTCACAGCAAGAAACCTTGCTGTGACAAAACACTATAACCAAAACCAACTTTCATTCATACTTGTCAGGTGATGGTTTACCACAGAGGGAAGTAAGAAGAGGGACTCAAAGCAGGAATCTGACATCAGAAACAGAAGCAGAGGCCATGGAGGGTTGCTACTAACTGGCTTGCTCCTAATGGCTGGCTCAGCCTCCTTCCTAACACAACCCAAGACCATCTGCTCAGGGGTGGCTCCACCCACAGTGGGCTAGCTCTTCCTCATCAGTCATAATCAAGAACAGGCTTGTCCACAGGCCAGTCTGGTAGGCATTTTTTCAGTTGAGGATCTCTCTTCTCAAATTACTCTAGCTTGTATCAAGTTGACAAAAAAAAAACAAAACCCAACAACAAAAAGTAATCAGGATGGCGTATGACCTATAAAAACAGCAGCCTGTCAGGAAGATCTCTGTGAGTTCCAGCCCGGCCTGGTCAACAAAGCAAGTCCAGGACAGCCAGGGCTACACAGAGAAACCCTATTTGGGGAAAAAAAAAAAAACTCAGCAGCCTGCAAAACAAAAACAACAAAACAAACAAAAGAATCGGCTTTTACTTATCAACCTCAAGAATGAAGGGAAGAGGGCACCAAACTGGGCATAAGCCCTACCTGGTTCTTTTTCCTCAAATGTCAGCTGGTTCAGTCATTGTTGTACCTACTGCAGATAACCTTCTGTTGAGACCCACTTGGCACATACATAAAGGAAAACACTCAAACAACTGAAACGTAAAAATAGGGCCAGGTGCGGTGGCACATGCCTCTAATCCTAGCTCTCAGGAGGCAGGTGCAAGTAGAGCCCTGTCATTTGGAAACTAGCCTGGTCTATATAGTGAGTCCCAGGATGGGCTATATAGAGAGATGTTTTATAAAACCAAAAAATAATAAAAAATAGGGTTTAGAACCATAAACACTTGACATCCATTTTTGGCCTCCACAAGCATGCCCACACACATACTTGCACACAAATGAACCCGTATATATACACAATAAGTAAGTAAATATATTAATGTGTGTGTTTATATATTTCTTAATTTAGGCAAAGCATAGTATTGTGATTTGCTAAGGTGGTGGGACTAGGTCTTAGCCATGGAGCCATGGCTATTTGTCTGCCAGGTCAACCGTAGGCATCAGGGTCTGTATGTTTAAGTAGAAAGTAGCGTTGAAGTGAAGGCTGAAGGAGGAGCGGGGGCAGTGCCCGTGGGGGTGCAGGCCAGCCTGGGGGAAAGGGCTGCAAATCCACTCGTGGCAACGGCAGCTTCAGCATTCGGATAGAACCATCGAGAGTTAGCTCCTTGCTCTGCTTCTTGTGACCTGGATGTGAGAAGCCAGGCAAATGAAGCTATAGTCTGAGGTTGGGTGGGGATGGGGGAGACAGGGGAGCATTAGAGTCCAGTTTTTACGCCTGTGTCTACTTACTCCTGAGAAACACACCAATGTCTTGTGCCTTGGCCTCATGCAGACGGAGGATTGGATAGAGCCTGAAGAAGGGAGAGGATTTAGTTAAGACCTTCCTTCAGTGCAACCCATACAGGGCCAGCCCAATAGACCCACTGTCATGCGCACCAGCGTTCCCGGTGTGGCCGCAACACAGTGTTGGGCCTTAGTTTTTGTTTTCGTGAGACAGATAAGTGCTCCTTCTCCCCTTCCTCCTCCTCCTCCTCCTCCTCCTCTTCCTTCTCTTCCTCTTCCTCTTCCTCCTCCACTGATCTCTGCTGCTGTGCCCTCCGATTCTCACAGAAGAAATTAAGCATATCCATATGAAACAGGTCCACTATCTGAGACTGTGACCATGTTGTCTGCGCCAGCGGTGACACTTTCCTTGGTGCATCACGCAAACTTGCATATTCGGAGTCCTCCAGACAGAAGGTCTGCAGCATATCAGCGAGGACCTTTTTGGTTTTCTGGATACGCAAATGTGCATGTGTGCTTGCCGCATGGAGTTCTGAGATGGATACCATAGACTCCATCCTCTCCATAGACTCCAAAGGCTCCACAGGTGAAGGCACAGGTGAAGGCACCAATGACTCTTGAAAATGCAAGGACATTTCTGATGCTCGTGAGACTGTCCAAGAGCTGCTCAAGGCAGGCAAGGTTGCCCCAGAAATGAGAGAGGTTTGTGAGACTTGCCTGGAAGGCTCCACAAAAACAGTGACCGTGGACTGGTCCATATCATTCACCTATAGGGGAGTGACCCAGAGTAAGGACCCTTGCACCTATACCTCTGAAACCTCCCTCTATTATAAAGTCCCAGCCCCAGAGAGAGGGTACCTCACCCAGGCCCCGACCCCGACTCAAGTACAGCCTTCTGCATTCAGTGAGTCTCTCAAGAAATGTTCTGATTTCAAAAACTCGAGGAATTCCCGTGGGCACCACTCATGGTCTTCTGGGAGACCTCTGAAGGAAGTAGGTTTGCAGTAAGTGAACTGCCAGCCCTTGGTCCACCAGACCTGGATAAAAATTTCTTCAAGCTTCTGTTGACACTGTGTGCGTATCTCAGCCTTGGATTCGAGTTTCATGTCCTCAACCCAGGTCATAATTTCCTTGAACAGTGTACCGTCTGGGTCATGGAGTCCCAACCCCTCCAGCAACTTCTTGAGCTCTTGCCTAGGAGAGATAGATGAGGCTTAAGTCAAGTCCTCCCAGACTAGTAGGGAAAACCTAGCAGGAGCTCAACTCACCGGCAGCTGACTGGAGAATACAGGTAGTAGGAGATAATTTCCAGCACCACATCAAGGACATCCAGGCTGCAGGCCAGGAGCAGCTGCAGTGCCAGCATCACAAACTCCTTCTGAGTCTTGTCCTATGCTCAGGAGTAGGATAGAGGTAGGGGACTGTGGTCGGTTCTGGGATTACATCAGGATATGGGATACTCTGGAGGGAGGGGCTCACCTGGAGCTTGGGGGGATCGTCTTGGTTAAGCAAGTATAAGAGTTTGGCCTGCAACCGGGTTCGGAGGTTGCCTGTTACATCAGGCAACAATCTCAGCAGGGCATTTAGAATGTTCACTCGGTCCGCCCAGGAAGCTTTTAACAGGAAATCCAAAAACATCGAAGCCAAACCTTCTATTGTGCCCATCTCGGGATAGGCCTGTGGGAAGATTTGCTCACACCGTGCTGCTCCCCAACTCCACTCTACATGCAAATTAGCCCCTGCTTTCTCTCTTCTACCCCCCACTTCCCACCTCCCAAATTAGGCTTCCCAGAGTCTCCTAACCTCCAGGGTAAAGATAGGAAACAGTTTTTTGAACCAGTTCTGGACAACAAAATAATGCAGGAACCTGGGCAAATGCCCATAGCGTTCTTCCAAGAGCGAGCGTCCAAATGAGCGGGGATGAGAGTGGCCCTTAGTCTTGGAGGCTTCATTGCAAAGTTTTGAGATCAAATCTGTGGCACTCTAGGGGAAATGACTGAAGCTTCAGACCCATCTCTGAGCACCAATCTCACCCTTCCCATGAGAACCTAGAGTGCCTACTTCTGTGTCCGGTTCCCATTGCTCTGGCTCCGGCTCAGAAGATGGGGAAATGGAGACCCACTCTATCTCCGACTCCTCCTCTTCCTCCTCCTCCTCTTCCTCGTCCTCTCCCGCTTTCCTCCTTGTCAGTCGGAGCAAACCGAATAGTTTGCTTCGCCACTTGCTAGAAGAATGCTTCCGGCGCTTTAACCATCTCTCATCTTCGCTTCCAGGCTGCAGAGGGACAAGAAGAAACACGTGGCAGGCTGTGGGGATAACAGGGCCCTCCCAGAGAACCCCAAGCTCCATTTCTTGCCTTGACTCTGCTCTGGCTAGAAAGCTCTGCTAGGGAACCGAGGCAGCTGACCTCCGTATGCAACCACATTTGCCGCAGTACCACGGAGTTGGGCACACAGCCAGGAAACTTGAGGGGCCGAGAACGTATCTAGATGTAGAAGCAACAGATTGGGCTGAAGGGCTGAAATCACTGAACTGGGACATTACCAGGAACAGCTCCATAACCGTGGGCCTCCAGAAGCCAGACTGGACTGGTAGCCTCTGTTCTCAAATGCAAATGGACAGTTTAGCTTGGGAAACCAAGAAAAGTGTAGTAGTCCGGAGGGATACGGACTGTAAATGCAGAAGTGGCTGGTCCCTGGTGAGCACTGACATTCTCTCCGTGAAACTTAACCTGGAAGAGGGAGCAGGATAGGAAGAAAGGAACTTGGAGAGAGCTCAATGTGCTTGAAGGGCAAAGGATACAATTGAGCAGGACTCTGGTGTGCTAAGCACGGGGCTAGGCCTGCCTAGGTGGCCAGTATGACCAAGTATGGGAAGATGGTGGATCTTGAGGGACTAGCCCCATTAGCTTTGCTCCTCTGAAGCACAAGAACTCTGGTCTTCCAGAAAAGGTCTATTGGAAACATTGCATTCCTGCTGGAGAGATTGGTATGCAGAAACAAACATTGGCGGTAGACTTCTGGCTCAAGCCTTGAAAGCAACAAGGAGTCCATGTCCGCACCAGAACTGGCCAGGCTGGAGAGGTATGGGGTTTGTTTGTTTGTTTGTTTGTTTGTTTGTTTCCGAGACAGTTTCTCTGTGTAACAGAGCCCTGGCTGTCCTGGATCTGCTCTGTAGACCAAGCTGGCCTTGAACTCACAGGGATTTGTCTGTGTCTGCCTCCTGAGTGCTGGGATTAATAAAGGTGTGTACCATCATGCCTGTGCAGGTACAGGGTTCTTACACCTTGACTCTATAGGTTTCAGGTAAGCTTGGCCCTTGGGTCACAGTGGAACGCAAAGGCGTTACAGCAGAGGGAGATGGGATATGCAAAGAGTGATCCCCGGGAGAGGCCACCTCTAGAAAGATGGAGGGGTAAGGTCTCACCCTGTAAGGCTTTATGGTGGCAGGAAAGAAGCCCGTGAGCTTTGAGAGAGGTTCTGAGGGCCTTCTTTGCAGCAACAGTGGAACCTGGGGAGGGATAGGAAGTAAGAATAAAACACAACCACCAAAGCCCCTGAAACTGCCCTAGAATAGGGGCCCTCACCCTATTCTGCATGTAGTCGGTTGATGTGTCCTGGCTCACGGTCTTAACTGCAAACTGATCCCACTGCACCTGGAGATCCAAGCCAAGGCCCAGCTCATAGCTCAGGGAGGAACGTGCCAGAAGCTAGGGTATACAAGGAGTTAGAACGGCTTGAGGCAGGGACCACAATGTCCAGGCATGGGTGGATATTGGAAGTGAAGGAGACCTCACCTGGGATGCCTGGCTATGCACCTTCCGGTAGGTGGGTGGAATGGGCAAGGGGACTTGAGGAGGGCGGGCAAAGCGCCTTCCTGGAGCTCCTGGGGTTTGGAGGGCTGAGGGTAGGGAGGCTGCCTGAACATCACTGCTAAATGCAGCCTGCCCAACAATGATGGCCGTTCCAGGCTGAGTCTCTGTGTCCTGTGACTCCTTCTCTGTTGTGCTCCAGTCCCTTTCAGACTTCATGTCCTGGGACAGGAAAAAACCAGAAGCTTGTGTCGGACAAGGTAAAGGTCATGACAGAGCCTGGGACTGATTTCATACCTACCATCAGGTCAGACCCATAGATCAGCTGTAAGTAATTGTCAAAGGCTTCCTGGCGCTGCTTAAAGGAGAGTGAGGGCCGAGGTGCTGGGGCTATCAGTCCTTGCCTCAGTTCGTGAAGGTCTTGATCCCGGGCTATGATACTCTCCAAGTCCTGAGGTGGAAATCAGTGGTCAGCCTATGCTTCTTTGAAGACTTGCCATGTGCTCCCCAAGCAACCATGAGGGTCCCAGGCCAGAAGCTGAGAGATTGTGGCCTGAGACTGGGCATGGGGCATGGATGGGTAATGGACTGGCAAAGGGTCAGGACCTACACTACCTCTTTCAACACTGGCTGCTGAAGTTCTGTTGCCTGGTAATAGCCGAAGGGCAAGGCCACACTGTAGGTAGGAACAGGCAAAGGTAGGACTCTGGGCATTACTGGTGGGATAGGTCAGAAGCTAGAGTGAGAACTAGCCAGGAGAAAAGACTCTGGGGTTGAGATATGGCAATACCAGAGGGAGTTGAGCGTATAGAGAACTCATACTGGGGGTCTATAGCTATGCAAACCCTGCCCCAGGCTGCCACAGCAGCCAAGTAGACCTGAGGCTGGCTGCGCCATGTAGATTGGCAAGCCTCTGCAGCTGGCTGGATGTCAGTGGCTTCTTGCTGGTCAGTGGCAGTGGAGGATCACTTATCACATCAGAGTGCTTCAGACACAGTTTCTGAAGAAGCAGATAGAGTTTTGTTCCCAGAGCTGGTTCCTGTGGAGCCGCCAGTCCCACCTCTCCTACCTTGACCTCGTATTACCTTAACTAGATAGGACGTAGGTAAGTAGGTCTTATAGGACACCATGTGGAGGCGGGAGCCTAGTGAGAAGACCAGGTCTCCATTGTTGCTGGAGAAGGTCAGGGCCTGAGGGGGACCATCAAGCTTCAGGAGCCTGCAAAAGTACCTAAGATCTAGCCACTGTTTCAAAGAGTAGGAATCTGAGGCAGTGATAGGATAAGACCCTGCTCAGCCCCTGGTCTTCACTGGGAAGCAGAGGTCAGAAGAGCCCCACTAGCTGCCCTCTAGCCACTAACTGCCCCCACACCATACAGCCCCAGCCCACCGCAGCAGGTGGTTCTCCCTGGTCCATATTCGGATGGTGCAATCCAGACTGGAGCAGGCAAATATCTTAAGGGTGGGGCAGCAGCATAAACCTAGGGGCAGAACTAAGGTTAGGAAGCAGTTGAAAATAAGGGCACAGGCTTCACTCTGGCTCCATTCCATGCTCACCAGTGATATGGTCCATAGGATCATCCTGTGGCCGGTGGTCGTAACGCATCTTATCACCCAGGCCAAACTGCACCAGGCCATAGGTGGCACTCTCTGGATCCTCAAAGCCTACAGTGATGCGCTTCCCCAGAACACAGAGCATGACCACCGGGTGGCAACAGGAAAATGTCCGTAGCAGACTCAGGCATTCCTCAGCATATGGGAATACACGCCACATCTTTACTGTCAGATCTCCACCTTTGGGTGGCAGGAGTCAGGGCTGGGACTTCAGGATAGTGCAGGCGGGGGGTGGGGGGGCAGGCCATCTTTGAGGGAGAGACGGTACTAACCTGAAGTCACAATGCTGCTCCAGGTAGATGCAATAGCAGTCACTGGCCCTGGGTTGTGTGCTTCTGTACGAAAGACTGTAATTGATGTGCGCCAATCCAATACAGACAGTGTGCCATCTGAGTGCCCCATCACTGGAAGAAACCTATGGGAAGTGATGGAGCCTGTTGGCCAAGGCTCTGTCACTAAGTCAGACACAGTTAGCTTTAACTAGCCTCAGTTGGCGGTAGTGCCCACCTATTCTTATTTTTCCAGGCCCAGGCAATGGCACTGCGGAGCATGTCTCCCTGATTCTGGCGCACAATCTCCCAGCAAGCGAATGCACTACGAGGGTCTGTAAGATGGCTATAGAGGTGCAGGCAGCAGGGCTGTGGCGCTGGGGGTGGAGGTGGACGCAGGCGGTGTACTACCACCATTGGGCAGCGTGCGGCATTGGCGCGCACTAGGTACCCTGAGTGTGTTAGCACCCACAACGCTTCTCGAGACAAACAATAAACCACCCCAGCTGCACAGTCCTCCGGCTCCAAGAGCAGTGAACTCACAGTTCGTCCCGTAATAGCCGATACCAGGTAGACCGACCCATCTGCGCAGGCGCATACAAGGCGAGCAGGCAGAGATGGATCAGTTGGCGCTGGCAGCACTGGCGCCACCTGTATATGGAGAACTGGTGCGGATAGCTGTGCTAATGGTGAATAGAGGGTACGCACACGCCACAGCTCTATGCTTTTTGAGCAGAGAGAGAGCACCGGCCAGCCAGGGCTTGCAGGAGCCAGCAAATGGCTCACTTTCTCAGAGATTACGTCTTCGGTCCAGCAACCCAGAGTTACCTCTCCCACCTGAGCTGCGGCCCTCAGGTCCCATGTGCGAATTGTCCCGTCCTGTGAGGCAGACACTGCCAGCGTGCTGTTTGGAAGCACTGTCATAGCTGTCACTGGGCCTGCAGGAAAGGTGCAGGTCATTTTGGCACACATCATTGCTTAAGGAGGAATTTCTCGGATGTAGCCAACACTGGAGAGGGGCAAGCTTAGGATGAGAAAGGGAAGGGTTGCAAGAGCTGTCAGACGTGACACACCTGTGTGTCCTACAAACACCATCCGGATCTGCCAGTCGGCCTCCCACACTTTCACAGTACTATCCCGGGAAGCTGTCACCATGGCGTCTACCTCCTCACAGTAATCCATATCTGAGATGATGCTAGAGGTGGGAAATGGAAGGCCCAGTGGACTGAGCACAGCCCTGTCTGTGGGTCCTGTAACCCTGCAATAATTGGCTCTCCTTAGGGGATCTGCCTCCCATCCACCTGTCCCGACTCCCCTCACGTTTTATGCAGATCCTGGCTAACATTTACGAGAGCCCAGTCGTCCAGATCAAAAGTGAGCACCGCTGAGCCATAGGCAGCAAAGCAATGCCAACTGCAGTGGTCAGGTTCCAGCCCTAGGGCCAGACACTTGAAGGAGCCAGACAAGCCTGGTGGTGGCCGTAGAGGTGAGCCACAGGGTACCAGACGGCGACCTCCTGAACGGAACTTCCAGAGCTCCAGGCTGCCACCCATCTGGGCCACAATCAACAGACCCATGTTGGACACTGGTAAGCAGCAAAAAGGCTCCTGGTCCAGTGACTTGTTCACCCGTGGCTTGCTCAGCCAAAGCAGGCGGAAGTCTTGGCTTAATATGCTTAGTCCAGCTGGGCCCCAGCCTACAAAGCGGCCTATTTCTCCCAGAGGACCAGGCACAGTCACTAGCCCATTAAGTATGACAGGAGGCTTCAGCTTTGCCTGCTCCCAGCCATCCTTGGTATGCTGATGCAGGTAACCTTCACCATCTAGTACCATGAAGCGTTTACCCACTGGATCCTGTGCTACTGAGCACAGTCCAGCTTCCACTTCGAGGTGACGCAGTGGCTCCAGCCCATGTGTCATGCGGGCCACCCGCAGCTCTGCTCTCTTTTCCTGCAGGCCAGAGTAGACAGATGTATGTGTGAGCAATGGAGGCATGAGCTCTTCTGCCTAGGGAAACTGGTAAGGACCAGTAGAGTTGGTGCCCAGGGTCTCTAGGGAAGAGCCCAAGTAGAAACCTCATAGAGAACCACACCTTTTCCACAATGTCGTGGAGGTATGCACGTAGGTGTAGCCACAGGAGTCTGGCGCGGGAACGCAGTGACATACTCCGCCATCTCTGACTATTGGTAAAGAGCTGTGGGACCTCTGGTCCCCCCAACAGACCCAATTCTGTAAACCAGTAGAGAATGCAGTGTCACCATGGCCTTGAGCCCAAAGCAACGAGGAGCCCTTCTCTGAGAGACATGCTGGGTCAAGGACTGCCCAGGGGAGTTACATCTTTAGGACTGAACAAAGCCTGAGAAATGTCTGCTTCCTAGAGAGGTGTCCGAATAATGCTAGGTGCCCTCACCATTCTTTTCTATGAGCACCCCAGGATCTGGGATATCATAGATGTCATGATCATAAAAGTCTACATCCAGAGCCAAGGTGTCACCCTCTGATGAGTAGAGGTCGAGTGTTTCTATTATCTTGTCCCCCATGTCTCCCATCACAATCCCATAGGTGAGCGATAGTAACAGCTCTGAGACTAAGTAACGGAAAGGCAGCAGCTGTTGCTAAGATACCAAAAGCTACCAGCCCCGCCCCACGACGCAGGCCCCGCCCCACGACGCAGGCCCCGCCCCCACAAACTCCCAGGTTCCATCTAAGTCACAGAAACTTTTATTGGAAACAAATGAGCTGCAGCAAAGTGACACTCAGTGCATGTGGCCCACCTGGTGAAGTGGGGTGGGGGTGGGGCAAAAGTGGGCACGAGGGGCTGGTCAAAGACCAGGTCCCATAAACACTGGGCACCACTTATAGGGCTTCAAACTACTGGCCCTTAGAGCTGGAGTGTACAGGCCCAGTAAGAAATACAAAAATAAACTCTGTGGTCCAGCTGTCCTGTCTGTGACAGACTGTTGGTGCAGAGCAGTCACTTTTTCTATCAGACCCCGTGCTGTTTAATCCAGCCACAGCATGGGCAGTAGGAGCCTGCAGGGGTAAATGGACATCCACAGGCTGAAACCAAAGGGCTAGGCAGGTATAGCCTTGGGCAGCGCCAGGATGGTGGCAGTGCCAAGGCATAGCCGGCATCTGGGGAGGCTCTGGAGCTCCTCAGGTAGGCAGGTCCAGGCACTGGTCGAAGCTGGATGAAGCTGAGACCTCCACTCCTCCTCATCACATACAGATCACTGGAACCCTGGGCAGAAGTTGGCACACAACAGGCCTTTAGGAGATAGCACCTACACCAGGCAGAAGGAACCCTGATCTGTCCCACCCATTCCAGGCTCCCAAGGATAGGGCCATGGCCACAGCCACCACACCACCACACCTGTCTTCCTCCATGGTGCTGGTCTCTTCTGCCCTGCCCTCACCACCTCCACCTCCACTCTCTTCATCAACCTCTTCTGCCCCCAGTTCCAAGTCGAGTGCATTGCCTGCCTCTGAGGGTGTGTAGGTGGAGCCACTGGGTGGGGACAGAGACACCAGACTTAGGATCTCCTATCCCAGGCTGTCCCAGGGAGAGCAGACCCAGTTAAGGAATGGTGTGAGTTGAAGAGGGAGCTGGAGAAGGCGAGGTAAGATGGTACCAACCTGATGGAGCGGCAGCTAAAGAAGACAATCCGTTTAAGTCGCTTGTTGTAAAAGAAGTAGTTGAATGACCAGAGGCTTCCATCTTCCCCAAAGGGGTCTGAGTCTAGATCTGGGTTATAGCTGAAGAGCAAAAAAAAGCAGAAGTATGAGGTTCCCACTGCCACACACACCTGCCATGTCCAGCTGCGAAGACAGGAGCTCACCTGTAGATGTCACATTCAGCCAAACAGATTTCCTCATCCACTGCATTCCACAGCTGTGGCTTCAGGGCCTTGAAGTCTTCTCGAACAGCTGAAAACAGGCTGCAGTTGACTGCATTTACCACCTACAGGAGGTTACAGTCAGGGATGACAAGGGGACAGGGCAGCAGGTAGAACCCAAATGGAGAAGGCAATGATAATGACCATGTGGTTTTGGGCCCTTCTGTTAATCCTTACCCAGCGGAGGCTTGGCTCCCGGCTGAATTCATGACTTCTGGCTGTGCTAAAGTCATAGTCTGGCCGGAAGGACTCATTGAGGGTGGCAATCAGATAGAACAGGGTCTTGCGGCTGCACTTGTCACTTAGGGGACTTTCATCCTCACCACCCTGGCTCTTGCTCAGCCTGGACAGAGATAAATGTCAGCCTTGCCCACTGTCCCACATACCCCAGAAGGCAGTCTCCGTTTCTGCTTACCTGCTGGGACTGAGGCCTGAAGTTTGGGGTGGGGACAGTGCCTCCAACACATGGGGCTGGCCCTCCTGGCAGAACTGCTTGAACATATGTTTATCATCTCCTGCCATCTTACATGAGTAGCTTTCAATCCTAAAGACCGCAGAGAGAATCATGAAGCACGCTAACCCTGCGGACTTAGGGGCTAAGACAGCAACCTTTGATAGACTGATCCCCAGAGCCTCCAGCCTCACCTGCCAATAATATGGGCATCTCCAGTCTCCACTGTCAACTGTGAGTTGATGGCCTCAAAGCTGGAGTTCTCCAATAGCTTCATGTCCTTTGGGAAGGGAGCTTCTTGTGCGAGTGGGACTAGTGCAGCACTACCTGGGAATGTGAGAAGCCAGGTATGGCTACCTAGCTCCAAAGGGCTGTGCTTTCAGCTTTTCCATCCACTAGCAGACTACTGTCTGCAGCTCAGTCTAACCTTGAGTCCATCACATAGCCCTTCTTCCTCATCTTACCTGCCCCTGAGAACTCAGCATTGGCTGAGAGGGAGATGATCCTGTCACCTGAAGATGGCATGTCCAGGTTCTAGCTCAACCCCAAGTCCTCCTACACGTATGAGTACTGGGGCTGACTTGGGGGGCCCACTCACTCTCGACATTCCTACCCACATCAGCATTCTGCAGGCACCCTAGACTGTAGTAAGGTTCTCAAATAGGGTAAGAACCTGTTATCCGGTTTGGAACCGGGCATCTGGGGTTTTGAGCCTTGAGAGTCACCTGTATGGGAGCTCTTCCCTGGTTCTATGGGTTGCTTCGCTGCTTCCTGGCAAGAAGAGGAAATCCATGAGTCCTTCAGTTTTATTTGCAAGTATGTCTAATTCGTACTTCGTATGTCGAAGTGTGCAGGACGGACGGGCATACCGCCTTTGCTGGCTCAGGCCAGTGGTCTCCTAGCATTGCTGCCCTGCAAGCCTAGAGGCACCAGCAGATTCGCAGCGGGAAACTACAATCCCCAGGAGGCAGTGCACCAAGAGAGACGCTCCAGCCCCAGGCAGCGTTAGAACTACAAGTCCCATGAGACACTGCAGCAGCGCGCGGCCCGCCGGGGACTGTGGTTCCCGCAAGCCCGGACCGCTTAGAGCACAAGGAGGACACCCACCTGCCAGAAATGGGCTAGATCAAGCCAGGATAGCCGGGTTGCTTAGTGTCGGTGCCGAGGTGACGGCAGCGCGGCTTCGCGCAGCGCGGGTTCCTCAGGACTGGAGGGCGGCGCCGCGGCCTCCACTCGGGCCGCACTGTATCCGGGGGAAGAAGCTTCGCGGCGACGTCCCGTTACTCCAGGCCCTGCCGGCCCAGACGGGCTGCAGCCGCGACATAGCCTCGCCCCCCTGCAGCGCCCGCTTTCGCGACCGACCTGCCGCGGACCGCCGAGATCGCACCAGCCAGAGAGCTAAACAGCGACCTCCGCCTCCCCCGACCCGACAACAACAAGCGTCCGACGGGCCCAACCCCACTCCTCTGAATGGTCCACTCTAGCCACAGGGTCCAGACCACGAGAAACCTTATTGGGGGAGTTCTCCGCCACTCAGCTTTACCTTCCGATTCTACTGGCTGTATTGCTTGTCTGTCTCGCCCTCGCTTACGAACCCGCCTCCCCTCTTAGTGTTCATTGGTTAGGGCCATACCCGCCCCGCCCCCAAGAGCCAACCTTCTTCCTAGAGTGGTGCACGGTTACGAAGTGCGCCTACTGTGTTTGTGTGTGTGTGTTTGTGTGTATTCGCGCCTGGTTCGCTGCGAGAACCGGTATTGTCTTATGTCGGGCAGCAGCTATCGTTCGTTTGAACCTTTGAGAAAAGTCCATCCTTGCCTTCTTTTTGTGACCGGTGATCGGTCTTTGACACTGTCCCGGAGTCCTGCTGAAACGTGACTAGTGTGGCCGGACTGTGCCTGGAGATCCTTGGACCATCTCTATAGCTTAGCGAGCTATCAGGCTTTGGTAGTGCGCAGCACTAGTTCCTTCTTGTTCTCCACGCTCTGGCGCATCCGGAACCTAGTCTCATAGTTCGAGTTTCTGGACGGCGGAAGCACTCGACAGTTCTATATCACGGAAGCGCTCTGGGAGCGTCAGGACTCCGCCGGACCAGAAATGTCGCCGCCCGCCGGCGGTGCGGCAGTGGCTGCAGACCCTGCCTCACCTGTAGTGCTCCTAGCAGTGCACGCCGCGGTGAGACCTCTAGGCGCTGGGCAGGATGCCGAAGCGCAGCTGCGGAAGCTACAGTTGAAAGCCGACCCTGAGCGGCCTGGACGCTTCCGGCTGGGACTGTTAGGCACCGAGCCAGGGGCGGTGAGTGCGGGCCCGGATGCTGTAATCAACCTTCTCTCGATTACCTTGACGACAGTCCTTAAGCAGTTATTTTCCTTTGATTTCCTGTAAAAGTGGGAATAATGCTGATACCTGACTTACAAATCTTGTGAAGAATTCGTAAGATAACAGGCAAGAAAGGTTTAGGACCGTAAAAATTACCTATTTCCTTTCCCTTTCATGTTCGTGTGGGTAATGAAGAGGAACCACTGACCGAGTACTCTTTCCCTTTTCAGGTCAGTTTAGAATGGCCCTTAGAGTCCATTTGCTATACCGTCCGTGGGCCTAACCAACACGAGCTGCAGCCTCCACCTGGAGGTCCTGGAACCTTCAGTGTGCACTTCCTCGACTCCGAGGAAGCACAGCAGTGGGCAGCACTGGTGCGAGACGCCACCGCAGAAGGACAAAATGGTCAGTGTTGTGGAATAAATGCTTATTTGAATAAGTCCGGGCCTCCTGGTCGTGGTTGAGGGTAGTGATGGGAAAAGCTGGGCATCTAGGAAGACTTCCAAGAGGAAGAAAGTGGAGAAATAAGAGGTTCAAGAGCTGACACCAGTAGTACCAGACAAGTGAAAAAAGAGCAAGCATTGCTGCAGGACTGAGAGTTTAAGAACAATGGAATTGTATTCCGTGGAAAAATAACAGAGACTTAAAGATAAGAGACTCTGCAGTTACATGGAGTGGTGCAGGCAAGGCTGCAAAGGCCAGAGGATCTTAGGAGATGGAATTAGATAGATCTTGTGGTCTCTTCAAATGGAAGAGTTAGTGATTAAGACTGAGCTAGAAGAACCACTTAGTGTGAGGCTTGACACAGTGCCTGCTTGGAAAAGCATGGACATGGCAGAAACTCTGGAGAGGTAAAGGCTGGGAGTTGGAGAGGTCACCCAAAGTCATCAGGAGAAGCATACAGAAAAGAGAGCACTGGGCAGGGTGCACATGCCTTTAATCTCAGCACTTGGGAGGCAGAGGCAGGCGGATTTCTGAGTTCCAGGACAGCCAGGACTACACAGAGAAACCCTATCTTGGGGAAAAGGGGGGGGTTTGGATGTAGACCAGTGGTTCTCAACCTTCCTAATGCTTCAACCCATTAATACAGTTCTTCACATTGTGGTGATGCCTCCAGCCACAAATTTACTTTTATTGCTACTTTCATAACTGTAATTTTGCTGTTATGAATTGTAAGTATCTGTTTTCCAGTGGCCTTAGGTGACCCCTGTGAAAGGGTCATTCGACTCCCAAAAGCATTGAAATCCACAGGTTGAGAACCACTGATGTAGACAGTGCCCTGGGAAGAGGTAGGAAAGCCTACAAATACCTGAGGAAGACCTGAAACTGACATAAGAGAACCTGGGTAACTTACTGTTGAAAAAGAGACTTTCTCTTGTCATTCATTTGCCAGATATGTGTACTCGGCCCTTAATACTGTTCTTTGTGACAAGGTCTCAATGTGAATTCCAGGCTGATCTCAAATTCACTGTGTAGCCTAAGTTGGCTTTGAATTGTCAGTGAGCCTCTTACCTGTGCATCCAGAGTGTTGGTGTTATAGATGTGTACCATCCAACTGGGCACTACTTTTTTTCTTTTTCCTGTGTGTGTGTGTGTTTGTGTCTTTGGTGTGCATGTATTTGTATAGAGAGGCATTCATGTGCATAGGGAATCTTGGGACAACCTCAAGTGTCAGTCCTCACTCTCCACCTTGTTGAAGAGTCTCTACTGTTTAGCCTCCTTATAAGCTAGGGTAGTTTCCCGAATCCCGAAAGTTTCTGAGTATTCTCTTGCCTCTACCCCCAACTCATATGAACACTAGGATTACAGATCTACACTTCCATTCTTGGCTTTATATGGTCTGGGGAATTTGAACTCTCAGGTCTGTGTCTGTATGAAAAGCATTTTAAGCCAGGCAGTGGTGGTCCGTGCTTTTAATCCCAGCAACTCAGGAGGCAGAAGCAGGCGGATCTCTGAGTTTAAGGCCAGCCTGGTCTACAGAGTGAATTCCAAAACACCCAGGCTATATAAAAAAAAAAGCCCCATCTCTCTCCAACTGAGAGTTGTTTTTGTTTTGGGGGCCAAGGCCGGGAGAGGAAGATTTAGCCTGAATTATGGCCTAAGGATAGTGGAATGAGGCAGAGAAAGCAAAGGTCCTAAAAATCTGAGGTTGGAGACCACTAGCCTAATCCACATCTTCCCTCTTAGGCAGTGGCAGCCCAGCCCCGGCCCCAGCCCGAGCAATGTGCCCCATTTCTCCACCATGTTCTTCTGTGGCTCAAATACCTAAAGCAACCCAACCTGAGGTGGATCCTCCTCAAAGTTCTGGAAACTTAAAAAAAGGTAAAGACAAACTGGAAGGACTTGGGGGGCTGTGGCTGGTGTCTAGTTGTGATAGCTGTCTTTTCTCCCTGTAGAAGAGCTGGCTACACGCCTGGCCCAGGCCATAGCAGGTGGGGATGAGAAAGCAGCAGCCCAAGTGGCAGCAATCCTGGCACAGCATCATGTGGCTCTCAATGTCCAGCTCATGGAGGCCTGGTTCCCATCAGGTCCCATAAGGTAAGGCCTGGTCTTGCTTATCTGCCTTTCTAACCTTCCCAGGTTAACTATCAACACCCTGATCTATATTCTGACCCAGGCTGCAAGTCACAGTTGAAGATGCCACATCGGTCTTGTCCTCTTCATCGTCTGCCCATGTCTCACTGCAGATCCACCCACACTGCTCCATTGCAGCCCTCCAGGAACAGGTGAGCATGGGCGTCGGGAATCTCCTGTGTACAGCAGGGATCCTGGGTGAGTGACACTGCCTAGCCCTGATGTTCTGGCCTCAGGTGTTCTCAGAGTTCGGTTTCCCACCAGCTGTGCAGCGCTGGGTCATTGGGCGGTGCCTGTGTATGCCTGAACGAAGCCTTGCTTCCTATGGGGTCTCTCAAGATGGGGATCCTGCTTTTCTTTACTTGCTCTCAGCCCCCCGAGAAGCTTCAGGTTAGTACTTAATGGGGTAAGAGAGGTGGGGTGTAGTCTTGAGGTGGCCCTGAGCCTTCTCCTCTATTACAGGACACAGCCTTCAAAACTCCAAGGTGGATAGGAAATTAGGATGCCTGTTTCCTCAGTCATTGGAGCTGCCTCATAACCTCCAGCCATCCAGTTCCAGTCTCCCAAGTCCCCCTCAGGTGGGCAAATAACCAGTTTGGGTGTGGGCCAGATATGGGCAGCTGTGGGCATTGGAAGACTAAGAAGCATCAACAGTCTTCCTGCCTTCCTAGCCTGGCTGGTCTTGCCCTTCCTGCACCTTCATCAATGCCTCAAACCGCCCTGGCTGTGAGATGTGTAGTACCCAAAGGCCCTGTGCTTGGGATCCCCTTACTTCAGCTTCCACTTAGAAGCCACCAAAGGTACCAGAGGCTGGGTGGGGGTGAGGGGATATAGTGTAGAATAAACAGGAATAACCTATCTTCTTCCTCAGGTTACAGAGAACGTGGCCCTCCTGTCACAGGCCCAACCACCACCATTTGACTGCTGCTTGTTGGGGACACAAGCCAGTAATTAAAGACACGTAAGAGCTAGCCTGTGTTCTAGTCTTGGATGTGGAGTTGCACTACCCTAGCTCCCTGAGAGCAAGGAAACAAGGTTCTGTGCATTAGTAGCTGGTGGGGTTCCCCAAACTACAACCAGGAGACTGCTGAAGAATATACTTAGAATCCAGTATACTTAGTCCCAGTGGTCATAGAACAGAATACTGGGACCAGAGCCTCTGAGCCTATGGGGGTTCTCCATACTGCTGACCTGCTAACAGTTCCTCTCACTAACCCTGGCCCTATTGTTGCCCTTCTCAAACCCTCCTATATTGCAATCAACATTACTTTTAGCTGCTTCAGCAACTATACCAATAGCAGAACAGTATTTTTCCTTCCCCACTTAGGGTGTTTTAGCACTGGGAGTCTTGAGTCTCCTGCCTTTGTGATCTTCCTGACAATCATCTATCACACTGCTCTAGGTACCAAGACGCTTCATGAATCTAGTGATTGAGCCACTGTGTGATTGCTGGGAACTGAACCCAGGTCCTCTGGAAGGACAGCTAGTGCTCTTAACCACCTAGCATCTCTCCCATGCAAAGAGTGCTGCTCTTAGCCAGTTTTTGCATTCTGTCCCATTCAATAACTCCCAGATACTGGGCAGTATAGAAAACAATATTGTGGAGAAATATGGGTTCCAGGGTTCCACTGAAATGTGTGCTTCAGTCATTGAACAGCTAAAATGTGTATGTTGAGAAACTTAATTTATTCCCACAGTGAGGGCTGAAGGAAGATCAGAAGCAAGAGTCTGGTCTCCTGGCCCTCATATTTGACGAAAAGGGGCCAGGCCTGAAAAGGCCTCGGACTGTTCCTGGGCTGCTGAGAGCTTGTTCAGGCAAGATGACAAGCAGATACTGAACAGGGTCACTTGGGTGGCCGATAAGCCAGCTTTCGACTCTTCAGGACTGACCACTTATGCCGCTTGATGGCATAAGTCAGGGGCAGCAGCAAGCCCATCATCAACAACATCTGGGAACAAAGAAAGCTCAGAAAAGATACACAGGAAAGACGCTTTTTCATTGCCCACTTTGACCCTTGCCAAACCCTTTACCTTGAGCCCCATGCGTTTTCGATGGTCATGCTCTGGCTCTGATGCCCAGCGAAGGAAGGTGGCAACGTCCTTGGCTACTTGTGACATGGTAGCTGGGGTGCCTGGGACAAGAAAAAATAGGCTACCTGTGGGGGCTTGGGCCAATCCAGGGTAACCCTCAGTGCACAGAGGCAGGGATTAGCCATATCCATTGACTTCAAAGGGATAGGAACCTTACAGGACTAAGAAAGCTGTCTCCAAAGTCTTTTTAGATATGCAGTCAAAAAGCATTCCAGGTGAGAAGGCAGATAGACCTCCAGACCCGGGCATATTGGGGAAGCATGCTAGGAGTAGGAGAGGACCCATGGTAAAGGAAACTCACCATCATCATACTCCAAGACTTCTGTGTAGATGGGAGGAGCCATGCCAATGGCCTGGCCGGGAAAGTAAGGGTTGAAATAGAGGCCTTCTCGCAATGACACCCCAGTGGGGGGCTCACAGTAGCCAGTGAGCAAGGAAAATACATAGTCCTCACCACCATGCCTAGAACCAGACCCACGGTTTAGTCTTTAACACAAAGCTGACTTCCCTCCATTTCTAGCCCCACACTCTGGGCAGCCCAAGTACCTAGCTCGAACGATGTAGCTGAGGTCAGGGGGTAAAGCTCCATTGTTAGCAGCTCTTGCAGCCTCAGGGTTGGGGTATGGTTTTGGAAAATAGTCAGACAGCTTCCCTGGCCTCATGAACATCTCCCCATCCTCATTAGGGCCATCCTGGACCTCCACCTGCCACCAAGAACCCCATCACAGTCTTTCAATCCCTCACAGTTTGAAGCCACAATCCCTATATCCTCCACCTTCTCTTGCTCCCCCCCACTCCCCCGCACCTCCTCAGCCAGCGCCTTGGCTTCCTCCTCCGTGTAGCACACTCCCACCAGGTGGCGGTAAGCCACATAATCCATGCTGTGGCAGGAAGAGCACACCTGCTTGTATACCTGGAAACCTCTACGAATGCTAAAGACAGAAAGGATTAGATGAACTGAAGATTCCAATTCACCCAGAAACTTCCACCCCCAGCCCGCCGCTACACACCCACCTGGTGTGGTCCAAGGAGGAAAGGAGGCCACGGTGAGACCATGGGTAGCTGGGGGGGTGCAGCTCCAGGTCACTGGCACTCACAGCAGAATGAAGGGCCACAGCTAGCCCTGCACCCCCTGCTGCCAGCATGCCCAACGCTGATAGCATCACCTTTCGGCCTCGAGAAGGGCCAGACTTCGAGGACAAGGACACTGCCTGCAAGAGTCCCGCTCAGCACCTGCCAAGACCCCACCAGCCCACCTGGGGATCTGAATGAACGCCCATCTCTTAGGTCAACCTCCGCCCAGCACTGGCCACCACCGCCCGCAGAGCGCCAAAGGCACACTATGTCCACTGCCTGCTGGATCCCTCACTGCAGCCCACTCCTCGGCCACAGCTCGGCTCTGTAGGGCAAATGAAGAATGCTCGTGGAACTTAAACCAGGAGACAAGCCTAAGTGACAGAGGACTGCAGCAGATCAAGGTCACCCGCAGCCCGCTGAGGTCAGGCTGGGGTCACTTCAGGGCATCAGCCAGGTCAAGACAGCTGGCTTCGGGAGTCGTTCTGGGCGAGCCCTTCGCAGGCATCTCCCGTCCCGACCCCACCACAGCCGGACCCTGGGCTCAGAGCAACATGCCCTGACGTTCCAAGGCGTGGGCACCCAGACTGGCTTCCCGAGTGTGCCGGCCCGTCAGCGGGGACCCTGCCGAGTCGTAGGAGGAATGTAGGAGACCGATGCCGGCGCGCGCCCTGAGCCTCCCCGCCGTGACCTTCAGGGCTGAGGGGCGCGCGATGGACCGGGCCCGCGCCAGTACTCACCTGCGGTGTCCTCAATGGAAGATGCCGGGGCCGCGCGCCGCCCAGCAGGCCCGGAGCGCTTGCACCTGGAAGCCCCACGCCCCGCGGGCCCAGCACCGACCGGCGAAGCGAAGCCGCCGCCGCCGCCGCCATGTCGGCCCTCTTTAGTGCGGCCGCCGTTCCCGTCGGCCCCTGCGGGCCGACGAGAACTCAGACCACGCGAGAGCCACACAGTGGGCGGGCCTAGGCGGAGCTGGATAGTGGGCCAGGGCTGTCCCTTGCCCAGTTCCTCTAGTCCAGGTTGAGCCTGGCCCCAATTCTAATTACAATAACACCATCTGGTTTTTGTTTGTTTTGTTTTTTAATTTTATCTATCTTCTCTACTATATTTCCTGTTTCTTCACCTTGGCCCTGCGAATCCCGTCCTTCCAGTTGAGCCACTGGACAGTCTTCTGAGAGCATAGAGTGGCTTGCCCATCTGTGCTCAGTGTGGGGTTAGTAGAGGCTCTCTACGTCGTTCCTCCGATCCACAGGCGACCTGGCATAGAAACTCTCCCTGACTAATTTTTTTTAAACACTCATATAAACTCCATAATTCAGCTTTCTTACTGAGAACATATCTAAGTGGGGGTACCTGTCCATCACAAAGATAAGCTGCAGCTCCCTCTGGATATAAGCTCTTTTAAAGTAAGGGACAGATCACTGTGGCCCTTGGTGCTACTTTTTTAAAAATCTAAGTTGACAGCATGTATAAGCTGGGCGGTGGTGGCGCACGCCTTTAATCCCAGCACTTGGGAGGCAAAGGCAGGCGGATTTCTGAGTTCGAGGCCAGCCTGGTCTACCAAGTGAGTTCCAGGACAGCCAGGGCTACACAGAGAAACCCTGTCTCGAAAAAAAACCAAAAAAAAAAAAAAGAAAAGAAAAGAAAAGAAAAGAAAGAAAAAAGAAAGAAAGAAACAAGAAAGCCTGACTTGGGGCTGGAGAGATGGCTCAGTGGTTAAGAGCACTGACTGCACTTCCAGAGGTCCTGAGTTCAAATCCCAGCAACCACATGGTGGCTCACAACCATCTGTAATGAGATCTGATGCCCTCTTCTGGTGTGTCTGAAGACAGCTACAGTGTATTCATATATAATAAATAAATAAATCTTAAAAAAAAAAAAAGAAAGCCTGACTTGTAAACTGGAAATGAAGAATAAATTATTAGAAAGTATCCCTGAGGAAGCCCTGCATTAGACTCAAATCCTCTGTTCTCAAAATGTTCTAAGTACTGGAGGATATTTAATTTAAAGTATGTAATTCGGTTGACTGTTTGCCTGGTGTGCACAAAATTTTGAGTTCCATATCCACCACACACATATGCTCCCCCACATTAAAAGAAAATCTAACTTTTAAAGTACAGTAAAAACAAAAACAAATAAAACTGTCCTGGTGGCTTCTCCATATAGTTCCAGCATTAGGGAAGCTGAGGTAGGAAAACTGCCAAGAACTCAAGGCCAGCCTGAGCTACATAAAAAAATACCAGGCCAGTCAAGACAACATGGTAAGAACAGCAAACAGATTACAGTCGGACCTCTAAGGCCACCCTCGTCTACACAGCTTGGCTACACAGAGAAACCCTACCTTGAAAAAAACCAGAAAACAACAAAAAGGCTAGTGAGATGCGACATCAGGTAAGGGTGCTTGTCACCAAACTTGAGGACCTGAGTTCAGTTCGTGGAATCCACATGATAGAAGCTGAGAACTGATTCTTGTCGATTCTCTGATCTCCACAGATATGCCATGGCATACATGCAAACACACACGCACATGCACACACATATCATGCATACAAAAATAAAATAAAGCTCAGCATGGTGGCATATTCCTTTAATCCCAACACTTGGGGTTGTTTGTTTGTTTTGTAGTGGCTTTGATGTAGAAAATCTTGGGGAACAATTTTTAAAAGTTCAGAAAGGCACAGTTTAAGTAGTTGAGCCAGGGATGTTTTGAAGTCAAGGAACAAGAACAATGGTCGCCCATCTAGCACTCACTGACCTGCCTTTCTTGCTAAGTCTGGTGCTGGTGAGCAAGGTGATGATTAACTTCTCATACCCATTTTTGCCCTCAGCTTCCTGATATGATTTAATAAAAAAATTATTAATGAGTAGGTGTGCACCCTGAGGATTTAAAATAGAAATGACTGTTTTTATATATAAAAATTTAGATTTGTAATTCTTTCAAGATTTTAATAAGATTGCTTTTAAAAATAAATAATAAAATAATTGACTCTTTCTTTGTAACAGCAAATAGCAGCCTTCTAGTAAGAGAAACTGACTGAGAAGAAAATACCTTGCTTGCTTAGACTTTGTTAATATGTTCACAAGTGACTTAGATACAATTGTTTGTAGGTTCTTGGGAATAATTTTTCTTTTACCTATACTATATAAAATATTTAATCATGTAAAGATATTAAGGAGCATGCCATTTTAAAAAATCCCATTGGAATTATTCACTTAAAGAAAAACAGAAAATAACTACATTGTAATTTTTATATTGCTTGAAAGATTCTGCTGAGCTATATAAGCTGTGGGAGAAGAAAAGTTGTTAGAGCTTTGCTTTACCAATTCTGTGTGTGTGTGTGTGTGTGTGTGTGTGTGAGAGAGAGAGAGAGAGAGACAGAAAGTGTGTGTGTGTATGTGTGTGAGAGAGTGTATGTGTGTGTGAGTGTGAGACTGTGTGTGTGAGTGTGAGAATGTGTGTGAGAGTGTGTGTAAGAGAGAGTGCTGTGTGTGAGTGTGTGTGTGTAAGAGAGAATATGTGTGTGTGAGTGTATGTGAGTGTAAGAGAGAGAGAGTGTGTTGTGTGTGTGTATGTGTATGTTTCTCCTTTTTGGATGGCTTCAGAGACTTGTTTGCCAGACATGCCACCAGTAGAGGGCATCAGACCCCCTTATAGATGGTTGTGAGCCACCATGTGGGTGCTGAGATTGAACCCAGTACTCCTGGAACAGCAGCCAGTGCTCTGAGCCATCTCACCAACCCCTCTATTTTTAGGCATGATAACAGGTATTTTTACTTACTGGGCAATATCATTGGTCTCAATGGTTGGTCAGTTGATTGGTTGGTTCGTTCCTCCCTTCCTTCGTTCCCCCCCTCCTCTTCCTCCTCCTGTTTGTTTGTTTGAGACAGGCTTTCTCTCTGTGCCGCCCTGGCTAGTATCACACTCATCCTGTAGACCAGACTGGCCTTGAACCCACAGAAATCTTCTTGCTTCTGTCTCCTGAGTTCTGGGATTCAAGGCGTGTAGCACCACCACCTAGCCTAGCTTTAGGCAATGGTTTCTTATACAGGACACCCAAACCATAAATAACCAAAGAAACATTAATAAATTAGACTTCTTAAATCATTTTTCTTGAATGAAATAACTCAAAAATGTAAAGAGCAAAGGTGGAGATACAGTAAGATGCTAAGAGCACTGGCTGCTTTCCCAGAGGACCTGGAGTCAATTCCCAGCATCCACATGGCAGCTCAGAACCATTTGTAACTCCAGTCCCAGAGGATCAGAGATAAAAGGTGTATGACACAACTCCTGGCTCAGAACTTCCACAACTAATAAAAACAAGGAAAAATGGATTAGATGGCTCACAGGTTGGCTGACTTACTGTTGCTAAAATGACAACATTTTCTGGTGTGATCTAGAGATGAAAAATACAAGCTGGGCAGCAGTGGCTTGCATCTTCAATCTCCTGCACTTGGGAGGCAGTGGCAGGTGGGGTTTTGTGAGCTGGAGGCCAGCCGGTCTCCAGAGCAAGTTCCAGAACAGTCATACACAGAGAAACCCTATTTTGAAAAAAACCCAAGACAAAGAAGAAAAAGAAAACCATACACAAGAGAGATAGAAAGTACCCATAAATACATGAGAAGATGTTCATTAGCTCTGACTATTAGAGAACTACAAGCCAGAGCTTCAGCCTCACATGGTGTCACACACACTTGATGTGCCTCTTAGCCACGAGACGGACGGCAGCAGGTGTTGATTAGTGCCTTTTTTAGTTTTCTATTCCTGTGAAGAGATACTATGCCCAAGGCATTTTCATAACAGAAAGCACTTAATTGGAAGCTTGCTTACAGTTTCAGAGGGTGAGCCCATGACTATCATGGCAGGAAGCAAGCCAGCAGACGAGCAGGCATCACACTGAAGCAGTTGCTGAGAGCTCATATCCTAATCTGAAAGTTGGAAGTACAGAGGGAGTAACTGGGCCTGACCC
>NW_021604761.1:348620-472356 GCF_004785775.1 Grammomys surdaster | reverse complement strand
CAAAAAAAAAAAAAAAAAAAAAGAGAAAAAAAACCCTCAAAAGTCACCTCCAGCGACACACCTCTAACAAGACCATACCTCCTCCTAATCCTTCTCAAAACAATTCCACCAACTAGGGACCAAGCAATCAAATATATGAGCCTATAGGAATAGTTTGGCAGTTTTTCATAACTTTAAATATAAGTCATGTAAGAAATTTTTCCTGTAAGACACAACACACACACACACACACACACACACACGCATCTACTTACCCAAGAAAGGGAGCTCATGATCTAATACCAAAATCCAACTTGGTGGACTACTGTGTTTATCTGTTTTTGTTTTTGTAGACAGGGTTTCTCTGCTCAGACCTGGTTTGTACTAGAACTTCCTCTGCAGACCAGGCTGGCTTTGAACTCATAAAAATCTGCCTGCCTCTGCCTCCCAAGCGCTGGGATTAAAGGTGTGCGCCACCACCGCCTGATTGGACTACTGCATTTTCTAATATTTTGTTTTCTAACAGGAGTGGAGGTGAGGGATCACTTACAGGACCAAGGATGACAGGAAGCACCTATATGGCTGGAAATACCTAACAAAAGCTGTGTCTCTGGTGCACTCTCACAGGCAACTCAATAGGTTCAAGAATCTTGCTACAATTTTGTTACAGAGGCTCCTCCTTAAGCAGTTTTTGGCCTCTATAATTCTGAAAAGGAATTTGTACAGTTCGGCTTTCTCAGACATGATAAAGTATGTTTACTTCCCAAATCACATGAGCCTCTCCCTCCTTTTCAGAACGAATGTTTTAGTTTGTAGGAATTGAAGAAAGACATTCCTAGATATATATACCCATGAAAGATATGGGTATATATATGAAATGTCCAGAAGCTGGGCAGACATAGTGGCCTACACCTTTAATCCTGGCCAGGGGGGCTAAGCAGTTGGTGGTGCAGGAAGCATTGCTGACAATCTTGAGCGAGTTGTCATATTTCTCATGGTTCATCACAAACATGGGGGCATCAGCAGAAGGGGCAGAGAGGATGACCCTTTGGCCCAACCCTTCAAGTGGGCCCCGGCCTTCTCCATGGTGGTGAAGACGCCAGTGGACTCCATGACATACTCAGCACCAGCATCACCCCATTTGATGTTAGCAGGATCTCACTCCTGGAAGATGGTGATGGGCTTCCCGTTGATGACAAGCTTCCCATTCTCAGCCTTGACTGTGCCGTTGAATTTGCCATGGGTGGAGTCATACTGGAACATGTAGTTGGGGTCAATGAAGGGGTTGTTGATGGCAACAATCTCCACTTTGCCAAGTGCAGAGCAGAAGGCAGTCCTGGTAACCAATACGGCCAAACCCATTCACACTGACCTTCACCATTTTGTCTACAGGATGAGGCTATCTCTGGAATAGGGAGGAGCAGACAGCCATGGGTGGGCTCTTTAATTCCAGTGTGAGAGGTGAGGCACGGTAGAAGCCCCAGCATAGATGACACTCAAACTCATCACATTCGGTCAAAGTCAGACACAAAAGACCACATGTATATGATTCCGTTTGCCTAAGCGGGAGAGTACCCGAAAGCATAAAGCAGACTAATTCTGCCAGTGGCTGGAAGGGGAAGGGAGGATGAGCAGCAAGTGCTGAGGGGTACATGGATTTTTTGGGGGGTGATGACAATGTTCTTCCAAGGCAGGTAAGAGCTGACTGCTGGCTTAGGAGACAAGTGAGTGCTTGAGTCCCTTGGGGAAAGCGGGTACACACACACACACCCCACTCCAACCTTAGACATCAGGCACACTGGAAACAAGCCGATAGTACTGCCTTACCTCCTGACTTGTCCTCCACATGCAGTGACAGTTCTCCCACCCAGAGACCTGTGTACCCGCCTTGGCTTCCTACAGTCTTCACCTTCAGCATGCAGCCTTGCACATCAGTGGCATGGACTCTCTTGGCCACCCTTCCTTCCCTCTATCCCCACAGCCAGTTCCTCTGTCTAGGTACTTGACTGGAGAGGCTATCCTGGCACTGTAACAAACTGGTCCTGTCCTCGCCAAGGGTACATCCTGTCTAGAAGGCAAGCTATGACCAGATGTCTGCTGTCCATGATGACCTTGGAGGATCTTTCTGGACTGTACTCCCTGAACGCTTTCTTCCTTACCCTCTCACTCAGCAAATGCACAGGAATACTCTACCTTTGCTTGGCTCTATGTTAGAACCATGTCAAAAAAAAAAAAAAAAAGCAGCCTCTGTGGTGCTCATGTCCTGTGTGAAGAAAAGCAGAAACCAAATGAGAACACCCTGTCCATCTCCCTGCAATTAAATGACACAACCAACCAAGTCTTCCTGTAAAAAATTATCAGTTGACATCTCTAACTTCCTTCCATTATCTCCGGATTACTTACATGTGGCTGGGCAGCTATATTTCTAGTGTCGATCCAAGTGCTTTGGCTCATGTTTCTATCTTGATTCCAGGACTATAACCTGCGGATTGGGAGGTAGAGGAAGGAGCAGGAATTCAAGGCCAGCCTGAGCTACACAGGGAGCTGGAGACCCCATGTCAAAAAGTAAATGAAGGCTGAGCTCATTAAAAAAAAAAAAAAAGGAAAAGCAAACAAAACTAAATGCACACCAACTAACCAACCAAAAAATCATAAAACACAACGCCTGATTGTCCTCTAGGTTCTCAGGACTCCAGTCTCTGTCCTTCTCGGTCTGAGTACACGAGAGCTGAGCTTTCCTTGTAGCCAACACCCGATATTTTTAAACACCCTATGGAACTTTAAATAAACTGCACCCCATCCTGCAGAGTGGACACAAACCAGTGTTAGAAAACACCACAGAGTGGAATCTGTTCCTCTTCCCAAGCCTTATTCAGCAAACCCAGGTCACCCTGTTGTCACACACTTGCACACGCATGCACGCAGAATGCCAACAGAGCTTTATGCTCCGACTTCCAGGTTTCTTATGTTCCTACCATAGCTTCAGAAAGTGAACGTGGGTCAAAGAACAGTCTTGACTATGGGCACGAGCCATCATACCCTGTTTGTTTCTGTTTTGTTCTGACAGTGTTTCCCTATGCTGCCCAGACTTACTCAAACTACAAGGCTCATGTAACCCTTTTGTCTTAAGGCCTTCCAAACATCAAGGACCATATGCACACAGTATCTTGCCCACCCACTGCTTCCCCTTTTCTTTAGAGATTCACTATGTAACTTAGACTAGCCTCAAACTCATGGTCGCCCTGCTTCTGCCTCAGAGAGGGCGAGGATTCTGATAGTCACGTCATTGTGCCTAGTTACCTCACATTCTGAAAAATGTACACATGACATTAGTGAAAATTAAGACAAATGCCCACCTCCTCGGTGGACATTTTTTCTACCGTTCCTTCTCAATATTCATGCAGATGAAAAATGCTCGGTATGTTCAGGACATGTGAAAGGATTGCTTAGCTTTCTTCCTGTGTATATTCCACAAATAAATACATATCCACTTGCATTTTAAGTGACTACTAAAGTTCTGTTAAAAACTGGTAAGGCCAAAGCCCGGCCACACTGCAGGGAGAGTTTGTACTAGATGAGAGGTCAGGGACAGAAGGCACACAGACAAGTCTTCCTAGCAGTACATTTACCCAGGAAGTAGCACTCGAGTGCAAAGGCTGGAGTAGGGCCTAAAGGGCCAGAACTGCCAACTCAATGGCAGGGCTACTTTCCTCAGCGGCTTCCATACAGTCCCTCCATGTGTAAGCCATAGGCTCCTACCAGGTAGACCAGTGGTCTCCTCGGGGGACCCCCAAAGAAACCCTAAAAATTAAAAAACATTTTGTGAGTATGCATATATGCATGTCAGGGTGCACGTGTGCTCAGAGGGCTTGTGGGAGTTAGTCCCCTTTACACCACGTGAGATGGGTCGTCAACTGGATAGCAGATGCTCTTACCTACGGAGCCGTCACTCTGGCTCAGACTGAGATTCTCTGAAACCACATGTGCCTCCCAAGGGCCAACAGGAACCAACTCACGGGAAGATAGGAACCATCAGTGAGGTGAGGAAGGGCTTCTGGCCCCCTTCCAAACACTGAAGCCGCTACAGGGCAGTGTAAAGGCACCTCCAGACCAGTTTCTTTTCTTTTCATATTTTAGTGTCCTTGGTCAAGGCCTTGTGGCCATCCCATGATGTGTGTGTCCAGACTAGCCACCAATGTTTCTGACAGGGTCCTAGTGTGTCAGAAAGACCATACTTCTTTCCTTCTTCCACAAAAGGTACTGTAGTTCCTTCTGGGGATCCTGTCAAAACCACCCGCTTCCTTCTGTGCTGGCTTATCAGTGTTGCCCTGCTTTGGGGCTCTTTTCTCAGACTATTGCTTCTGAGTCCTGACTAGACTTGAATACCACCTTTTCCTACTATGCCTCTAGTGGGTGCCTCACCTTGGCTTGTGCTACTTTAAGCGGAGACTGATGTTTCTTCTACTCCATATAAAGCACACACTAGTTTCTAGCCTTGGATAGAAATGCAGCCCAAACCCTGAACCTCCTAAGACTCCAGCTCTTGTCCTTTCAGCTCAGGACTAAAGATGGTGCTGTGAGGTCTCTGGGTACCACAGCTACTGTCAGGCCCTCAAACCCTGGCTGCAGATTATCTCATGCCCCAGAATCGCTTTTAGCGTAGCACTGGATAGCACCATATAGTCACATGGGCCTGTCTACCTACAGGATTTCATGGAGACCTGGGAGTGGGTTTACCCTTGCCCCTTCAGTGTCCAGCTGAGGCCCCTCTCCAGACGTCTATGGGGCTCCCACTTCTGCTATCAGGAGAGAAACACCTGAGAATACGACCAGGGTGGCTCCTCCAAAGACATGAGTGGGTGGGAATGCCTGGCCAATTGCCAGGGGCTCCAACAAGACAGTGGGCCAGGATCCCAAGGTACAGAAACAGAGCACATGTTTATTTTCCAGAGAGGAGGTAGAATGGAGGCTTGGGGATCCCTTCCCAGAGACCTCACTTCCAGAAGAGAACATTCCAGAAAAGCAGCCAACAAGGATACAGACCCAAGGCCAGTATTGGGAAGAGGAGGGCGCCATAGGTGTAGTGTTCCAGCACACCCTGGGCCAATGCTGTCAGGAAGAGCTGCCAACCCTCTGCCAGAGACAGTGGAATCTCCTGCAGCTCCCGCCAGAGGAACAGGCTACCGAAGAGTGTGACTGCTGGGCTGGTCACTACCAGCAGGGCAGCATAGAGTGTCCTGGGAAGAAGGGCAACACTTAAGTATGTACCATGGTGGATGCCAGCAAGTGAATAAATGAGGCTTGGCCCCGGTGAAGGACAAAGGTATTGGTGGAGAAGAGTGGACCAGCACGTACCGGGGTCCATGGGGCTTGGTGAGTGCGGCAGCGGGTACCATGGTGGCAGCCAGCAGGAAGCCCAGGGAGAAATTGAGGAGAGCAATGCAACCCAGCTGCAGTGCCAGGTAGATCAGGGCCACCAGTTTCAGTGCCATCCAGCCCCTGTCTGGGACCTGTGAGCTGACCACTCTACAAGGTAAGAAGTTCAAGGGCAGTCCAAAAGTATCCATCTAAGTATCCAGGGCCCCACCTCCACCTGTCCAACCCAGCTGCTCACCGGTGGGTGTTGTGTGGAAGGGCTAGACCGGCTACATAAATCGCCAGCAGTGTCAACACGACAGCCTCGGCTTCAGCCACTGGAAAATGCTGGGCAGCTACATGTTGGCCCAGCACAGGCAGGAAATAGAGGGCCAAACCCATGGCCTGAGAGATCAGTAGGGGTGCCATAAGTGAGGCCAGGCCCACACCCTGCAGAACACATGGGTACTTGGAGTTAGGCCAGAGGCATAGGGGAACCCCCAAGGACGCATACCACCCGTCCAACTGAGGGGTAGCAGCAGAAAGCACTGCTGGGGATGTTAAAAACCCCATCTTAAGAGCAGTAGAGTATATCATCACCTGTGTGGCCAAGAGCGGAGACCCAGGGCTGGGGGCCTTCCCAGCCTCCTCGGGGTTCACTCCAGCCTCATGCAACTGCATCCACAGCTCCAGAGCATAGAGCAAGTCAAGGACCCCAACAAGACATTGCATGGGATTTGCTAGCTGGGAGATCTTAGGCTCGATTCCCCACCCCTGTGGTAGGATGAGGGACTGTCCCCACTTTATAGTTAAAGGGATCTGGGTGAGTCTGGCCACAAGTGAGAACGAGGGTGGAGGATATCTTGAGTCCAAGGACCAGGAGCAGGAAGCCCGTGGCAGGCATGTAGAGTCCAATGGAGACAAAGCGGGAGAGGGCAGGCAGCAGGTAGAAGAAGAATGACTGGTGTAGGCGCTCTAGGAGGTGGTTGAGCTTGCGGAACATGCCCTCCAAAGCCCTGGCAGGAGCACAGTCAGGTCAGCACTAGCCGTCCTCTCACCCCAGCTAGACACCACCTCGAGCACAGAAAGGGGTCCAGAGACTTACTTGCCCACTGCCACCAAATCATACTTGTATTGGCGGAAGCTATTGATGCCACGTAGGGTAAGGGCCTCCACTCCATAGCGCAGAAAAAGGCCATGGGGGCCGTGGGGCTGGCCAGAGGCCTGCCGCAGCATCATGAGTAGCAGTGTCTGCAGACCCTGCAACGGCCCTTCGAGTGATGTCCAGTCCTGGGGCTGAAGCTTTGGAGGCATGGGGACAAGATCAGACTCACTCCTTCTCACAGGCCCCATGCTCCCAAGCTGGTGGGTCCCATCTTGCCCTGGAGTGTACATAACAGGGCCCCCTTTCTGGTCCCACCTTGCCCTGGAGTGTACATAACAGGCCCCCTTTCTGGCAGAAGGTCTGGAAGAGGTTGAGCAGATCAAGATTGGGCAGCTGACCGTTGAGTCCCTCCACTGTCACATCAAGGCTGGTGACCACATCACTGCTCAGCTCCAGAGCTATAGCGGCCTGGATGGCTCCAGCCCTGCCCTGCAGGGGAGATGACTGTATGCCTGTAAGAACAAGCAGTGAGCACTAGAGGGGGTACAAGTGACACAGTTGACCCCGAAAGAGACAGGAGCAAGACTAGGCTACATCTACCTGTAACATTAATGTCGTGGTAGGCTTCAAGCCAAGCCTCTGTGCCCAGAAGATCATGGTCTGTTACCAGGAATATTATATCTTTGGCCCAGTAAATCTGCCCTGGAAGCCAAAGGCAGGGTCAGTAAGGGCCTGGGGTATTGATCAAACCCTCCCTGACCAGAGTCCCAGAGCCTCACCTCGGAAATGGGCAGCAAGTGCCAACAACAACCCCACAGCCTGGCTATTGGTGGAGTCTGGACCACAGGGTACAGTAAGTACCAGGGACTCGGTACTGGCAGCACGTGGGGCCCGCAGGATGCCATACACATTGGTACCTGACACCATCTGCACAAAGTGTTGATGGGATAGCCTCAGTAGACCCTCCAGAAGACAGCCTGAAGCCTGCCTTCTTTCCTTGGCACTACAATGGCCACCACCAGAGGTCTTTGGACCATCCCTCCCAGAGTTTCTCGGTTCCAGGACACTTCAACAAGACACCCAACCCAGGCCACCCTTCCAATGTGCTTTTCTCCCAGGCACACCCCTTTCCCTCAATACATAGCGCTCATGGGTCTCATCCGGGAAGGGTAGTTTGCGGGAGAAGCTCTGAGTGTAGACCTCCAGCCCTACAGATCGCATGGACCGTTCCAGCCAGGCTACTGGCAGAGCCCTGGAGACACAAAGATAGCCTCTAAGAAGAGCTCCCGGGTCTCCGCCGCCCCTGAAATGCCCAGCCCGCTGCTAGGTACTCACCCCGGCTTCTTGCGGTGGGCAGCGAAGTCCCGGGCAAAGCTCCGAGCGCGGTCTCCACCTACAAACTGTTCCTCCACCATGGTGGAGCCCATGGCGTTCTCGGACATGTAAGTGCGCTGTGTTAGCGGCGGAAAAGCCAGCGCCAAAAACCAGGCGATGCCAGCCACGTAGCTCAGCACACTGCGAGAGAGTATAGAGAGGGCCCGGAATTAGCCCGACCTGGAACGCTCGCTCGTGGTTTCCGCCATGCCCCAGAAGGTCCAGCGGGATGGTCCAAGCCATTAAGAACCGGAGCCGAAGCCGGGCAGTGGCGGCACACGCCGTTAATCCTAGCACTCAGGAGGCAGAGGCAGGCGCAGGTGGATCTCTGAGTTCCAGGCCAGTCTGGTCTACAGAGCGAGTTCCAGGACAACCAGAGCTACACAGAGAAATCCTGCCTCCGGGAGAAAAAAAGCACCCGAGACACTATATCAGGGATGGATAGGGACCACAGCTCCAAGCTCAGTGCCTGAGTGACACTTGCAAGGAGGGCGCAGACCCAGGAGCAATAGGCGCGAGTCCCGCCCCCTGAACCCGCCCTCACCAGAGAGGTGTGTTTAGGCGCAAGACGATGCGGGCGAGCGCGCGCCGGCGCACCGGGTCCGACAGGAGACCCATGGCGGGGCGCGGGGCTCTGCTCTCGCCGCAGCTTGACACCTCCAAGAGCAGGGTTCCTGTCAGACCCGGCGCCCCGTGCCGCCTTAATATCCGGTCCCAGGATCCATCGCGCCAATACGCTTGGTAGCGACAGATATCCTTGGAAACCACATTTTGCGCATGTCCACAACGGAGGTCGCTAGCTCTGCGCGTGCTCAGAACTGCAGTAGGCTGGAGAACTACAGGATGCAGTGGCGGCGAGTGGGCGGAACTGGAACCTGGGACTGTGAAGCTGCGGGCGGGCAGCTGAAGGGCAGGACACTGGCGGAACTCAAGACGGAGCAGTAATAGTGTGCCTGCCTAAAGGTTCTCGGGAGTGTGTAACGCAGGTGGGTAGAGAGCTAGAACGGCGAAAACACGAATGCCTGCTGAAGGGAGATATTGAACGACCGTGTTGTAGCTATGACTTATGGGCCCATGTGAACTGAGGATCCGATGTTGAGTCATTTCTATGGATGTCATGAATTTTAAGACAGTGGGCCCACTGCCACAGTGGGCGAGTTGGTGGCCAGAGAGGGGTGGTGGAGGATGAAGGCAGTTTCTCTAAAAGGGTACAGAGGTAAGGGTCTAAGGATAAATGGCCAAGAGGCAACAGAGGTTTGCTATCCTAGAGCCCAAAGGAAGAGGCTGGAAAGGCCCAAGGAAAGAAGACATTAGTCCAGTGGTTCTTAACAGTCTAACCTTTAATAGAGTTCCTCATGTTGTGGTGACCCCCAACCATGAAATTATTTTGCTGTTATGTCATAATGTAAATATCTTATTTGCATGATCGGATATGAGACCCCCACAGGGGCTGTCACCCACAAGTTGAGAACCACTGCATAAATCTAACCTTACATCTCTTAATGATGGGCACCCAAGCCAGCTGAGTGCTACCTCGGCCTTGTGTTTATGTCCCTGACGGGCTCTGTAAGCATGGCACGTTACTTAGTCGGAAGGCTTGAGCGAGGAACACAGGCGATGGGAGAAATTTGTAAGCTGACTCCATCTTGAGCCTGCTTGTCCCCAGTTTGAACTGTGGTTAATAGAAATACCACCAACAATTCCAGGAAGAAACTGCCCTGGGCCAATCAGGGAAATAGAGGAAAAGTGCCTAAAATTCCAAAGGTTACAGATAAATTGCTCATCACTGACCAAACCCTGTGCGCCAAGATACCCCTTGCCAAATAAGGCAACTGACAGGTTAGAGACTCTGGCTCCCTGCTCAACCCTTGCCAAACAAGGCAATTGCTATCCTAGAGACCCTTGTTCTCTGCTCAATCTAGTATAAAAACCCTGCCTAATTGAGGCTCGGGACTCTCAGCACAAAACTGATGCGTTGGAAGATTCTGAGGGTCCAAGCTTAATCGTGAATAAAGGCTCTTTGTTTTGCATAGATTCAGACTCCTTTTCGGACCCTGGTATCTGGGCAGACACAACATGAGCACTTGCTCTTCCTAGCACAAGTGTTCTTTCCACTTTGGGACTACACTCTGTAGGGCCCTGAGCTGCTTTGAAGTGCTGTACAGTAAGGTATGTTTCAGGAGAGGAAAGGGCCTTTATTCTGGATATGGGTGGTTGCCACTCAGTCCCCCAGTAAGATAGAGGCCTCCTGCACATGCTGCCGGACAACACGATCCAGCAGAGTGTGCACGTCTCGGGCTGCCTGGGCAGCAGCCTCTAGCACCTGCTCCAAGTGGTCTTCATGCAGCCTCGAATCCATCTCAAGTAGTGCAATCTGGCCAGAGGCTGGCAGCAGGGCCAGGGCTAGCTGGGGTCCTCCAGCTGCTTCTTCCACGTGGCTGAGGTCCGCTAGTGCTGTGCCATCCACAAAGCCAGCTGAACATGCACATACAAAGTCCCGCATAGGTATTCCAGCATCCATCACTGCTAGTGTGGCTGCGTTCACACATGCTGCATAGGTCCCACCGTCTGCTTGCAACACCTGCAGGGGGCATCAAGACATCAAACTGGCATCTCATCCTCCAGCATCTCAGACGGCCCTATCTTTAAGCCCCGCCCCAGGGGAGTGGTTTGACGCTGCATGCAGCTCACCTGCACATAGATGTCAATCTGAGAGCGTGGGTGCAGCTGTGTGAGGATAGCTGCCTCGAAGGTCTGACGTAGCTGCAGCCCCATCTCACAAGACTTCCGGTCTCCATGAGGCCTTCGCTTGCGCTCACCTGTGCTGAAGGTTGCTGAACTGTACTGACAGTTTACTAGAGCCCGGTCAGGCAGGGCTCGAGACCGGGAGCCCCGGATCTGGAGGAAAAAGAATGAATGAGCCAGGCCTGCCTACCTCCTGGTTCACACTCGATGGCTCAACCATACTTCTCTTTCTAAAGAGCTTCAGGAAGCAGCTACTTTGTTTCCAAATCATAGGTGTGTGGGGGGCTACTTTTCAGCCTAAGCCACATCATCATCACCTTTGGCAGGCAACTCTTTGTTCTTTGGTTGCAACATTTCCTCCCAAATAATTATTCCCATTGTGGCCACCATGTTTACAAACATCTGATTTGACTGTGTCACTTACAAACTAATATTTTACTTACCTTCCAGAAACTTCCCATTACATGTAAAAGAAAATCTCAATTTCCCTGACCTTCAAAGCCCTGGGTCCTCACCTACTTGGTAACCCTCCAACTTTATTTGATCTACTGTCCCTGTACCTACCAATAGTCTGCCCTCAGTGTTCTATACCTGACCATCATCCTGGCTTCCACCTAGAAAGCTGACCTCCATATCCTAGCAAACCTTAAAATGTCCATGTTTTGCTGGCCTCGCTACAGCACTGAGACACAGCAATAAAGGCAGACAGTTTAATCTAAGATCCCTGTCTTGGGAGGGTGTATGTTTCAGTAGGGAAACAAGCGACTTGGAAGACCCAGGAAAATGGATGTACTAGGTGCAGAAATAGCCTGGGAGGTCCTTTTCCCCGACAAGATGTCAGAATACTGAACTAAAAGACCAGGGAGTGAGTGGAGCTTCGCCAGGCTAGCTGAGGCACATCAGAGATGAAGCGGGCAGTCCAGGAGAAAAGATAAGCATAGATCCCACTGAGAAGGAGTTAAGCCGTAGGTCTACTTCCTCGACATGCGGCCTCGAGCCCCCAGTCCCTGCATGAGACAAACCATAGTGGCTGTCGACAGTCTGAAGCAGCCCCATATCCCACACTTGGGATGAAAACAAATCATGATCACATAACTGGGTTCTTAAGCCAAAATTCTCAGTACATCATGGGACCTAATACTTAAATTTGAGGGCCATGTTAGGGATGCAATTTCAGGGTATAATTATATTCATGTCTTAGAGGATGTAATACAAAGGAAGGATGGAAATGGAAGTCAGCCAAGGGGAAAGAGCTCATGAGGTGAAGTCAGAAGAAGGCAGGTCCTCGCAGATGCTCACACACCATTCCCTCTACAACACGTTGGGACAACGTGTGTTGAGATGCTTTATGCCAGGGAGGCCCACAGAGACTCAGAGATGGGTATACTGCTGCATAGGCGGAGGAGTTAAGCCCTAAGACTTGGGTCTACTCCCTAGACGTGCGGCCACGAGCCCCCGGTCCCTTCCGCTTACTCGCCTCGTGAGGCCCGTAGACCACCGCCAGTGCCTTGGTGTTGCCCTGCTCGATATAAGCCGAGCCATCGGCCTGCGCAAACACGCCCATCCGCGCCTGGATCTTGCGCAGCTCCCCCGCGCGGCGGCCGTCTATCCGGTAACCCTGATCGGACAGAAGCTCCAGCCCAGCCATGTTGTGTAGTCTTCGCTCCGCCTCCGAGAGCACGACCCCTTAGATGACCTGGGCCTCCAGTACTACGACTTCCGACTTCCGTCGGTCCCTTTCCTTTTCAGTCTCGGTGAACTACAGCTTCCGGTAAACTAGTCCGTTTCCGGTCTAAGGGAACTACGGCTCCTAGTATCCCCGGCTTTCTGAATGTACGACTTACGCTGTTCAGTTCCGGGAAACTGAAAGCCCGAGCTGAACCGGTTTCTGCAGCCCCTCCGGGGTTGTTGAAGTAGGTACGCTTTGAAAACGGACTTCTCTTTCCGGACATCCTGGGTTTGTTGGTCCCAGCGTGGACTCTTTTTTTTTTTTTTTTTTTTTTGGTCTTTAAAAAAAAATTGTATATCTATTTTTATTGTACGAATGTTTACCTGCTTGTATGTCTATTCGTCACGTGTGTGCTTAGTTCTGCAGAGGTTAGAAGACGGTGTAAGAGCTCCCGGAACAGAAATTACAGGCAGCTGTGAGCTACTGTGTGAGTGCTGGGAATCGAACCTGGTCCTCTGCATTTTTTTTTTTTTTTTTTGGTCTTTTGCCCGTGTAGGTTTTACAGTTGTCAGTTTAGCTAAGCACGACTTTTTGTTACACGTACACGTGATTATCTTTGTGACTCAGTTTTAGTTTAGTTTAGGGTTTCTTTCTTCCTTCCTTCCTTCCTTCCTTCCTTTCTTTCTTTCTTTCTTTCTTTTTTTTTCATTTGCTTGGTTAAATCCATAAACTTGGCCAGTAAGTTTTCCCTATTGTCTGAATGGAAGCACAAAACGCCTGCAGTTGTATATATGCACCAGTATAGTAGGTTTTGGAGTTTTGATTATTTTTAAAGATTGATTCATTTAGTATACAGGTTTTTAGAGTATTTTCACCCAGAAATTATGAAATCTATACTCTTGAGATTTTGTTGTTGTTACAGATAGAAGATGATTCAGATTCATAGAAAGGACACTGAGATGAAATTATTCTTCAGATGAGCTTTGTTTTGTTTTGTTTTGTTGTTTGTTTTTCGAGACAGGGTTTCTCTGTGTAGTCCTGGCTGTCTTGGAACTCACTTTGTAGACCAGGCTGGCCTCAAACTCAGAAATCCGCCTGCCTCTGCCTCCCAAGTGCTGGGATTAAAGGCGTGCGCCACCACTGCCCGGCTAGATGAGCTTTATTAGGAGAGTTACAGTATCTTTGTCTCAGACAGCAATGATAAGGCCCTTATGGGGGAGAATATTCAGAAGAGTTTGCTCTGGAGAGATGAGCATAACATAGAACAAGACAGATGTCCTGAAGGGAAGGAACATTCAGTTCTGAAGGACTAGGAGAGTTAGAACATCACACTTGCCAGCTGTAGCAGCTCAAGCCTTTAATTCTAGTACTTGAAAGTCAGAAGCAGGCAGATCTCTGAGTTCAAGGCCAGTCTGTTTTAGAGAGAGTTCCAGGGCTACACAGAGAAACACTGTCTCAAAAAAACAAAAACACATGCCTTTAATCCCAGCATTTGGGAGGCAGAGGCAGGCGGATTTCTGAGTTAGAGGCCAACCTGGTCTACAGAGTGAGTTCCAGGACAGCCAGGGCTACACAGAGAAACCCTGTCTCAAAAAAACCTAAAAAACAAACAAACAAACAAACAAAAAAACAAAAACCCACCAGAACTCAAATGTGGAGAGAACTCCTCCTCTTCCTCCTTGTCCTCCTTACAGAAGTTGTGGTCTAATGACCTCTATGCCTCCACTGTGCCAGGCACATCCCCATCTCCCCAGATAAATAAAATGTGAAAATAAAGTCTAGCAGTAACTCAAAGCTGTCTTATGTCTGGGAAGGGGAGGGAAAGAACTCTGAGTGTTACCGGGTCATAGCAGCATTTTATCAACTCGATCCCTAAAGAGACTGTTTAGTGATTCTGTTCCTAAGGACTCTAGTTTCTGAGAACTAGAGCAGGCAGAGGGACTGTCACCTACCAGTCTCATTACTCTTGCATTTCTAGTTCGGTATATTACAGCCTCTCATGTCAGTCCAGTACAATAGAAAGGAAAAGAGAGACACCCCCATCCCCGCCTCAGCACCTCTCCTTGTTTCTGTTTCATAGTGATCATTGTCATTAGCAAAGAGCTCAACATTTTCACATGCCGCCCCTCCCCCACCATCCAGCCCATTTAGTACATAAGAAAATGTATGTCACTATCCAAACTTGAAAATTAAAGCAGCATCCTCTTCCGGCTTGGGCTTCGGTTCCAGCGACATGGCTAAACGCACCAAGAAGGTTGGGATCGTCGGGAAATATGGGACCCGCTATGGGGCCTCCCTCCGGAAAATGGTGAAGAAAATTGAAATCAGCCAGCACACCAAGTACACTTGCTCCTTCTGTGGCAAGACGAAGATGAAGAGACAAGCCGTTGGCATCTGGCACTGTGGCTCCTGCATGAAAACAGTGGCCGGTGGGGCCTGGACCTACAACACCACCTCTGCAGTCACAGTGAAGTCTGCCATCAGAAGACTGAAGGAACTGAAAGACCAGGAGAAGCCCTACCGCCTGAGACTCGCCTGCCCTGCAATAAACAGGTTAATTTACAGAAAGAAAGAAAAAGAAAATTAAAGCAGCGAGCTCAGTGTATAGAATACTGAGAAGAGAGGATGGATGGGTCCCAAGAATGGACATCCCAAGACACACATAACCAGTGCGGGGGACATAGACCTCCCGCAACTCCATAAGAGGACTGTCAACAGTTAACCTTAAGAAAAGCAGGTAGGTTGACGTACTGTGTTGGACTGGAGAAAGACCTGAATCCTAGCACTCACAACATTGCCTCTCACAGAGGTTGTACTGTTAGGACTGGCAGTACTGTACTGTCATAGACTGCTGGACGGAGCTGCTTCAGTGTGCGGCAGGTCTTACCAGGGTACCCTAAGCCCCTGCCATCCCTGTGAGGTTGGGGTTGTTTATCTTGTGCATTGCTGGGTATACAAAATTGCCTCTGGATATACAAAGACCCTCTACCCCATTGTGTGGCGACAGCCTCATCCACTTAGAATAGCCAGAAGAAAGCTAGTCTTCAGCCTGAGGAGTCTGAAGGAAGTTGGTGGCCACTGCAGCTTCCAGTCCATAGTGCCCTCATCAGGCCTCCTAGTACAAGTGTCCTTCCACCTCTTAGGAACAAGGACCTCAACCTGGCAGCATCAGGTTCAAGGTCTGAAGCCACTGCCCCTCGCACTCCTCGGGCCCATATTCTAATTGAAAACCAGTATAGATCTCGGATTCAGGGACCTTATCAGTTTTTCCTTTGTTTTTTGTTTTGTTGCTATCATCAATTGCCTGACAAAAAGATTTCAGGAGGAAGGCTTTGCTTTGACTCTGTTTGAGAGGATAATATCCACCATGGCCGGAAGGAGCGGTGGAGTTCACGGTGGCTGGGACTTTCCATGATTTGGTGGTCAAGAGTCAGAAAGAAAACTGCCTGTGCTCATCTGGCTTCCTCCTTTCCCCTTCTCGGTGTGGGGCCCCAGCCCATGAGTCAGTGCGCCGGTCTCAGGGTGAGTCTTCGCTCTTCACTAGTCCCCTCTGGACATGCTCATCAGAAACGCTCCTGAGAGTGTGCATCACTCATGACTTAGATTCTATTTTTTTTAAAGTTTAAAAAAACCTGTTCTCTCTCTCTTTTCCCTCTCTCTGTCTCCCTCCCTCTCTCTCTGTCTCCCCCTCCCCCTTGTGCGTGTGCGTGTGTGTGAGTGTGTGTGTGTGTGTGTGATGTGATGCATACCCTGGTGTCTGGGAGTGCCCACAAAGGCCAGAAGAGGGTATTGGATCCCTTGGAGCTGGGGCTACAGTCAGTCATGGGCGCCAGGAACTCAACTCAGATTCTTTGCGTGAGCAGCTGTAGTCTCTTTAGCCCCCAATCTAGGTGTTTGTTAGTTAGTTAGTTTGTTTGTTTCTCTCTTTCTTTATTTCAAGACAGGGTTTCTCCATGTAATACTGCCTGTCCTGGAACTTGCTCTGAAGTCTAGGCTGGCCTTGAATTCACAGACCTATCATCCAAGAGCCAGGACTAAAGTTATGTGCCACCACTGCCCAGCTTCTAGATAGATCTTTCTTTTCTTTTCTTTCTTTCTTTCCTTCCTTCTTTCTTTCTTTCTTTCTTTCTTTCTTTCTTTCTTTCTTTTTTTTGTTTTGTTTCTGTTTTTTGTTTTTTTGAGACAGGGTTTCTCCGTGTAGCCCTGGCTGTCCTGGAACTCACCTGTAGACCAGGCTGGCCTCGAACTCAGAAATCTGCCTGCCTCTGCCTCCCAAGTGCTGGAACTAAAGGTGTGCGCCACCACTGCCTGGCTCTAGATTTTTCTTAATCCAACCAAGTTGACTATCAAAATTAAGCATCATTCTGTAGGCATATATTTTAGCTGCTTTACTGAATTCTTATACCTACCACCTTTCCCACCCTTTTTCTACCCTAATCCCTTCCACCACCACCCCCAACACTAGATAAGAGAGAAAAAAATGTTAGAGGAGAAAGGGGGTGTAGATCTCTTTAGACTACTGCTTGCTAATCAGTGGCATCGAGTTCCTAGGGCATCCAGTAACCAAGCAATAGCAAAACCAGCAAGTGCAGCAGCAGGAACCAGCAGCAGCGGGGCGAGCAGCAAGCAGCTGCTGCTGGCCCCCTTCAGGGTTCTCACATTTATACCCTCTCAAGAGTCCCCAGAATTCCAAACATAAACTATCTGCAGCTGGCAAAAATTACACCCACCCCTCCTAGAGCATGAGACAAATCATAGTGGCTGTGGACAGTCTGAAGCAGCCCCATATCCCACACTTGGGATGAAAACAAACACGATCACATAAAGTAACTGGTTTCTTGTTTGTTTTCATTTTTTGTTTTTTCGAGACAGGGTTTCTCTGTATAGCCCTGGCTGTCCTGGAACTCACTCAGTGGACCAGGCTGGCCTGGGGCTCAGAAATCCTCCTGCCTCTGCCTCCCAAGTGCTGGGATTAAAGGCGTGCACCACCACTGCCTGGCTATAACTGGTTTCTTAAAGAAACCAAAATTCTCAGTACATCATGGGACCTAATACTAAATTTGAGGGCCATGTTAGGAATGCAATTTCCCCAGAGGTCTCAGAACTCAGGGTATAATTATATTCATGTCTTAGAGGATGTAATACAAAGGAAGGATGGAAATGGAAGTCAGCCAAGGGGAAAGAGTTAATGAGGTGAAGTCAGAAGAAGGCAGGTCCTCGCAGATGCTCACACACCGTTCCCTCTACAACACGTTGGGACAACGTGTGTTGAGATGCTTTATGCCAGGGAGGCCCAGAGATGAGATTCTGGTATACTGCTGCATAGGCATGCTCTGCTGGGCAGGCACTCAGAATCCCAGCTCCCAGAAGGAACGCTGCTGTCCAGCAGGAGATGTATTTGTTTGTACAGACAGTTGAGTCACAGCAAGCCATTGTTATCAGGGAATGATGGGCATCCCCCCAAGACTGCATGCCCAGACACCCAGACACGGGCAACTTTGCATTTTGAAGAGTTAATCTCAGGCCCTTTGTCTGAGTTGGCTCCTTTTTCACCAGACTCTCTAAAAGCAGGAATGCAAAGTTGTAGATCCAGGATTAAGCAAATGAAATGAGAAAGTAGTCCAGCATGCAGTAAAACATTTTAAGTTGATAAATACTATATTGTAGAAAGAAAACAATGCAGCCAACCATTGGACAGAGCACGGGGACCCCAATGGAAGAGTTAGGGGAAGGACGGAAGGGGCTGAAGGAGTTTGCAATCCCATAGGAAGAACAACACTATCAGCCAACCAGACCCGCCAGAGCTCCCAGGGACTAAACCACCAACCAAAGAGTACACATGGAGGGACCCATGGCTCCAGCCGTGCATGTAGCAGAGGATGGCCTTATCTGGCATCAAAGGGAGAAGAGGCCCTTGGTCCTGTAGAGGCTGGATGACCTAGTATAGGGGAATGCTAGGGTGGTGAGGCGGCAGTGGTTCGGTGGATGGGTGGGGGAGGTTCCTCATAGAAGCAGGGGTGAGGGGGGATGGGGATAGGGGGTTTGTGTAGGGGAAACCAGGAAGGGGGATAATATTTGAATATATACATATATATATATATGTATATATATATATATATGACCAAAAACAGTTATCTAACTTCCTGCTGTAATTAACTGTACCAAGTTCCCCTAGCTTTTTTAGATGTATGTGCCCACAGCCTCTAATGATAATACTTTTGTGATATCACCCTTCTACATATATAGAAGAAGTAACTTAATTTTTCTTCTATAGCCTATAACTTCCAGTTATAGGACAAACTTCCCACTATAGCTCAACTTCCACTATAGCTGAGGTGACCTTAATATTCATGTTTTTGTTAATTTTGTACATTTTATACAATGTATCATGATCATACTTCCCATTAACCCCCATTTCTTCTCTACAAACTTACACTCTTCCCGGCTACTTTCCATTCTTTATACCAACTGTGTGCCTGCTGGTTGTGTGTCATAGCTACAAGAGCTGTGTGGTCATGACTCAACAGCTATGTTGTATCCAGAGGAGAGGATTTCATTAAGTTCCTCCCGGTCTCTCAGCTCTTACAGTGTCTCCAGCCCCTCTTTACTAATGCTTCCTTGGTCTTGGAAGAGCAATACAAATGTCCTACCCTGAAATTCTGATTAAAAAGGGTTGAGATTATGGGTGTGTGCCATTGTACCTAGCTCCAAAATGTTTGAGATGGTTATGGGATTGGGTTGGCTCGGGATTAAGAACACTTGCTGCTCTTGCAATATTAATAAATTCATTAAAAGAACATTTCATTTTAAAGCAATTATTTGGTGTTTGTATTGCTGTGACCTGCATGTCTTTAGGGTTGACCTGACTGGATGCACAGGAAGTAAAGAAACCTCAGGCACAGCTGGAGAGATGTCTCAGTGGTTAAGATCACTGACTGCTCTTCCAGAGGTCCAGAGTTCAATTCCCAGCAATCACATGGTGGCCCACAACCATCTGTAATGGGATCTGATGCCCTCTTAAGGTGTGTGGGAGGACAGCTACAGTGTACTCATTAAAATAAATAAATAAATAAATAAATAAATCTTAAAAGATATGTATTTACTCTGACTTCATCCATTCCCTATAACATAATTTTAAAATTTGTGATTTTAAAAAGACTTAATGCCGAGTAGTGGTGGCACATGCCTTTAATCCCAGCACTTGGGAGGCAGAAGCAGAGGCAGGCGGATTTCTGAGTTTGAGGCCAGCCTGGTCTACAGAATGAGTTCTAGGACAGCCAGGGCTACACAGAGAAACCCTATCTCAAAAAAACAAAACAAAACAAAGCAAAAAACAGACTTAATAGTAGCAGTAGTTCTATGAGACAGGATCTTACCATATAGGCCCAGATGGTCTGGAGCTCACTGTGTAGAGCAGACTGACCTCAAACTCACAGAGATCTGCCTCTCTAGTGCTCAAATTAAAGGCACGCACCACCATACCAGCCTGTTGTTATTCTCTGCTAATTATGTGTATATCTTTGGATGTGCATGTGAGTGTAGGTTATAATGGAATCCAGAGAAGAGGGTATCAGATCCTTGGAGCTGGAGTCACAGATAGCTGTGAGTTACACCAACGACAGTGCTGGGGACTAAACTTGCAAGACCAACTTTATGTGCAAGAGCAGTGTCGTGTGCTCTGACCCTTGAGCATCTCTGTAGTGCCCGTCTATCATTTACTAAAGATAAAGGCACATTTGCATGTTAATAAGATGGATGTGCTTGCCTCTTTTATCATAAAGAACTACGTCACAACTCTGCGGCACTAGACACTAGTACGTAGTGTTTTTCAGAGTTGATTGATATTTTGATTTTATAACTTTCAATGCTGAGAGTGCTAATTTGAATAAATATATAATAAAGAAATAACAGAACTATGTTTGGGGCCATTTCAGGAATTATTGAAAATGTTCCCCGAATCCCAAGCCAACATTCATTTAACAAACTTTTATGAAGCTCAATCCAGCAACTCAAATGGTTTAAAATTAAGTATTCTGGGGTGGTAAGCAAGATGGAGTAGCAGTACTTTACAGCAACTCAGATACTCAAGTCCAATTCCTGGGATCCATATTGAAGAAAGAACTGACTCCTGGAACTTGTCCTTTGACTGACACACACACACACACACACACACACACACACACACACACCTATCCTGGGTTGAGGAGACAATGATGCTAACTACTTGTTGAAAGGTCCGATCCCAAGGAACCCACTAAGTTCTGGTTAGGTGTGGGGGCCCGCCTGAAGTTCTACCCAGGAGGAGACAAGGCACTCCTTCAAGCGAGCTTGAGCTTGCAAGACTAGTTGTGGTGCTGAACTCTGGGTTTAACTGAAAGCCCCTTTGAGGCCCTGCCTCCATGAATGAAGCAGAAGAGCAAAGAAGATTTCTAACATCGACTTATGGTCTCCACACGTATGTACATGTGCATGGGGACCCACACAGATGCACACACACAAATCTACCATACATATGAATTGAAAAAGGGAAAAAAATAAAATTAAACATCCTAACACAATCCATGCCAAAGATAATTTGTGCTTCCATGTCAAGGGATGTTGATAGCCAAATACTAAAATTCTTATTTTCTGAAATTAAGTATTATATGCCTATAAGTAAAGTCATAAGAACTAAAACTTTACAGAAGGTTTCCAGAAAGAGTACCAGGAAACTTTGTGTCACAGTTAAACACTGCAATTTATTTATTTTTTATTTATTTTGGTTTTTTTGTTTGTTTTTTGTTTTTTGTTTTTGTTTGTTTGTTTGTTTTGTTTTGTTTTTTTGAGACAGGGTTTCTCTATGTAGCTCTGGCTGTCCTAGAACTCACTCTGTAGACCAGGCTGGCCTCGAACTCAGAAATCCGCCTGCCTCTGCCTCCCAAGTGCTGGGATTAAAGGCGTGCGCCACCACTGCCCGGCTACCACTGCAATTTATAATATGCTCAAACCTAAGTTGATGTATGTCAATCATCAGGCAGCATGGTAGGTGTGTGCAGAAAGTGTGCATGGTTGTGTGTGTGTGTGTGTGTTTACAAGCATGACAATAATGAAGTAGGTCATGACCCACAGTTTAAAAAGCTGAGGTTTGGGGCTGGAGAGATAGCTCACTGGTAAAGAATATTTGTTGCTCTTGCAGAGGACCTGGGTTTGGATCCAAGAACTGCCCTGGTGGCTCATGACCATCCTTACCTCTAGTTCTAAGGGGTTCAACATCCTCTTCTGACGTCTCTGGGAACCTGGCACGCACATGGTGCACTTTCATACACTCAGGCAGGACATGCATAAACATAAGATAAATGGATCTTTAAGAAATGAATCTAAGGAAAAGGGCAGGGTTTAGATAAGTTGAGCCTAGATAGCAGCTCTTACAGATAAAATATTCTGTGAATTCTGAGACCTTTGTGAGCTTTGAAGAAACCTAGTAACAGATTTCTTTCACATACTGTACAAACCAATTAAGTGATTTAACGGCCTTCTCAGTTTCTTGTTCATGACTAATCTTCCATTCTTCTTGAATTACCAATACCCATTAGCCAATTTCATCAGCTCCTCGTGTTATAACAGGCAGCAGGAGGAGGCAGCTGTGTTTCTAGACACTATTTCAACATCAGAACAACCAGAATAACAGTTTGTCAATAGGTGAGCCCAAACTAAGTGCTGACCAATTTAACCTCAGTGAAGCTGGATCCCATGCTCTGCAGAAGGCTCCCTGCCTGAAGATCAGAAGTTCAAGGTTGTCATTGGCTACTTAGTAAATTCAAATTCAGCCTGGGCTATTTGAAACCTTGTCTCAAATTTTCTTTTCTTCAGACAGGGTCTCACTGTATAGTTCTAACTTGATAAACAGACTGAGGCAGGCCTCTAACTCACCAAGAGCCTGTCTTCCTGCCCAGCTCAGAACTCTTTTTTTTTTTTTCTTTTTTTTTGGTTTTTCGACACAGGGTTTCTCTGTGTAGTCCTGGCTATCCTGGAACTCACTCTGTAGACCAGGCTGGCCTCGAACTCAGAAATCTGCCTGCCTCTGTCTCCCAAGTGCTGGGATTAAAGGTGTGCACCACCACTGCCCGGCCTCAGAACTCTTTAGTTTAGTTTAGTTTTGGCTTTGTTGTTATTTTGAGACAGAGTCTCACTTTTATGGCCCTGACTAGGCAAGTACTTGATTTGTAGACTAGTCTGGCTTTGAATTCACAGAGACCCACCAGATTCTGCCTCTTTTTTTGGGGGGGGGGGTTCAAGACAGGGTTTCTCTGTGTGGCCCTGGCTGTCCTGGAACTCACTCTGTAGACCAGGCTGGCCTCAAACACAGAAATCCACCTGCCTCTGCCTCCTGAGTTCTGGGATTAAAGGCATGAACCACCACCACCCGGCTAAAACATCTTTTTAATAATTAAAAACAATGGTCGTATGATCCCTGTGCCAGGGTCCAAACCTGGAAAGAGCTGGTCCTTTAGCTTCACGGTTAGCCTGGCCCTAGAGTCCCAGTTCCCTTGGGCAGCGCAGATGCTCCCCTGAAGACACTGTCCCTCCTGGGAGAGACAGGTTAGGGTTAGGGTTAGGGTTAGGGTTAGAGTTATGACTGGCCAGGTTCTTGGGCTTGTTTATTTTTAGTCTTTGATTTAGTTCTGTCCAGATCAGTGTAATCTCCACTTCCTTCAGAGTATATGGTTTCTGATGTCACTTCTTGGTGTCTTCCCAGTGTTTAGGAAGCTAGAAGTTCCACCTGGGACAGCACAGGTTGGTGTTCTCCCACTGATAGTGAAAAGTTGTTGTGGTGGTTTGAATATGCTTGGCCCAGGGAGTGGTGATCTTAGGAGGTGTGGCCTTGTTGGAGTAAGTGTGGACTTGTTGCAGGAAGTGTGTCACTGTGGATATGGGCTGTGAGACCTTCCTTCTAGCTTCCTAGAAACCTGTCTTCTCCTGTTTGTCTTTGAAACAAGATATTGAACTCTCAGCTCCTCCTGTGCCATGCCTGCGTGGAAACTGCCATGATTCCTGCCATGATGACATGGACTGAATCTCTGAACCTTAAGCCAGTCCCAGTTAAATTTTGTTCTTATAAGAGTTACCTTGGTCACAGCGTCTCTTCACAGCAATAGAAACCCTAAGACAACTGTGCTTAAGGTCCTAGGTAAGCAAAACTCCGGTTTCCCAGGGATTTTTGTGGCTGGGTAGTATCGCACTCTGCCCTACATGTAGAGTGCCAGGGACTGACTCATAGCCGCAAAGACACCTAGCTCTGAATTACAGGAATTAGAAACACCCACTTTATTTGGCAAAAGGTACGTGGCAGATCCTGAGATGGGGCAATGATCTTTATGCGTGTCGGGGAGGTCAATGTAATAGAAAGCATCCTTATTAAAGAGACAGGAGAGTAATTTATACGTCAACCTCAGAAAAGAGGGCAAGCTTTAAAATGAACAGAGTGTCAAGCATACAAATGGATCAACATGTGATTTTATTGAGTAAAAGACAAACATGAGAAAGGGAAAGAAAGATGAGAATTAGAAGTTCAATAAGATTGTAAAGATTGTAAGCCCCTTGCTGGGTGGTAGAGGTTACACACCTTTAATCCCAGCAATCAGGAGGGAGACAGATGGATCTGTGAAGTTGAGGTTAGCCTGGTCTACAGACCAAGTTCCAGAACAGCCAGAGATACACAGAGAAACCCTGTCTTGAAAAACAAAAACAAGCAAAAAAAAAAAAAAACATGAAATAGGGGGGGAATAGTGGGGGGGGGGGAAGACCACCTTGGGGGGGGGGAACTTTATATGCATGTTTCAAGTTCTCAGTAAGAAAAACTGTACCCTCCTGGTTATTCAAAAATAACCGGGGCATACTTCTTATGCATGTAAGGGTTATAAACCATTTCTGTACTCTAACACCATGCACGTCATTCTAAGCTGGTACCCAGTTTGCATGTTCATAAGATAAACTGAATCACTTCTGCTGCTCTGAGTCTCCAGTACTCCCCCCCCCCCACCGCCCCCAGGTAGCTCTGGCTGGCCTGGAACTCAGTATGTAGACCAGCGGTTCTCAAACTGTGAGTCTGGACCTCTTTGAGGGTCACATGTCAGATATTTACATTATGATTCCTAACAGTAGCAAAATTACAGTTGTGAAGTACCAACAAAACAATTTCGTGGCTGGGGGAGGGGTCACCACAATATGAGGAGCTAAAGTGTCACAGGATTGAGTTTGAGAACCACTGATGTAGACCAAAAGGACCTTGAACTCACAAAGATCGTCCTGCCTCAGCCTGCCCCTACCCCTGTAATGTTTATCCGTTTAAATTAGCCAATACTTATACCAATAAAGACACAGGAGGAGGGAACTGAGGTTAAGGAAAAAAAAAAAAAAAGCCCTGCTAGCTCAGGAAGGTAATTTTATTTTCTTAACTCTGCAAAAATATCTATTTACAAGCCTGATACTAAACTGTTAGCTTTTTAGAAAATTCTTTCTGTGTCGTACTACTGGGCTAATCTACCTAGAGCTCCTCCAAACCTAAGAAGGCCCCTTTGCTCTCTTTCCTAGAATCCTATTTCACCTGTGTCCAGCCAGCTGTTTTCTGCTTCTCCATGGTTCTTGCAAGCCCAAAGGGCAAAGAACAAACCCTTATCTCTTACTCCGAGCTCCTTCCAAGCCAAAATCGAGGGCCAATAAAAAGAGAAAGCTCTCAAAGGTCCAATGGCTATCAAAGAAGTCTCTAGCTCCTCCCCTACACCATTGACAGGCTGAACCAAGTCACCAACATGGGGGGGGGAGCTCCAAGCCAAGTCATTCATTAGAGGCCAAACCATTTCTTCCTTACAAGGCCACCCAAGACTTTGCCTTGGGTCATAGAGCAAAGTCCACAGGACATCTCCTAAACAACTTCCCTTAAAATAGGCTGGAACTTTCCATTCTTTAGCATTCTTGTCTATGGAGGCTTTTAGAGGCTCACCCAGACTGTAACTCTACAGGACGCACCTAATTGCAATATCTTTCTAAAATTGTGTATTTTGCTAACACAATAATCAAATATCCTGTAACACCCCCCTCTAAAATCCTCTGGTGGTTTAACATTAGTTAGTATCATGGAGTGATTGTTTCCAATCAGGTAGGGCAGACTCATCCCTGGGCAATCTATCTCGAATCTTACTAATACAATTTGAGAAGACTTCTACCTTGGTTTGTTCCATACTGAAGAAGGTTGTTGTAGGTGAGTGACATTTAGTCCTTTTGTTACCAAGGGACTTTGTTGTTTTATTTCTTTATTTCTTTTACTTTGTGAGTTTCCAGGCTGACCTGGTACTTAATATATAGTCCAAGTTCGGCTTTAAGATTGCGGCAATCCTCTACATCCTCTCCGTCAGCCTTCTGAGTGAGGAGATTATAGGACAGAGCTACCTTTCTATCATTTTCACAGAGTCTCACAGTGCCCAGGCTGGCCTCAAACTTGTTAGGCAGTAAATCCTAGAGTTACCACCACACTTAGTTTAAACAAAAATGTATTTGAAATTCATTCTTTGATAATAATTTCACACATGTATATAGCGTATTTTGATAATATTCACCACCTTATTCCTCCTCCAGATCTCCCCATCCCCCCACCAGCTCTCACCCTTCCCCCACCCTGGGGCCACCTTACTATATCCTCCTTCCAACTCCATGTCCTCTCTTTCAGTAACCCCCTGAGTCAGGTCATTGTTGGCCATGTGTTCATCGGTGTAAGGCCATTCACTGGAGCCTGGACAACCTATTAGGGGCCACATCTCCCAAGAAAAATTGTTCCCCACCAACAACAACCAAGACATGAATTGTGGGCAGTTCCTCAGCTGGGGTTGGGCCCTCGTGAGCCCCTCCCCAATCCCTGCTGGAATTGATTCTGTGTAACTAACCACAGCTGTTGTGTTGTGAGTGTGAGGGCAATAGGCAGCATGTCTAGAAGGCACGGTCTTGCCCCAGTCCTAGTATTTCTCTAGTATTTCCGGTTTTCAGCACCGTCTTCCACAGTGTTCTCTGAGCTTTGCTGTTTTGATGGGGACAGGGATTGACGCAGATGTTTCTCACAGTTACTATTCTCAGCACTTTGGCTGGAGTTCCTTCCCTTTCCGACCATGTGGGTCCTGGAGATTGAAATCAGGTGCTTGGTAGCAAGCACCTTTATCTATTGAGTTATCTTGCTGGCCGCATATTGCCAGCTTTTAAACAGACATTTCTCTTTCTTTCCTTATTTTTGGTTTTGATTTGGTTTTGTTTTTTGAGATGGATCTCATTGTTAACTTCTTGGCTGACCAGGAGCTCAAACCAGGATGACATCAAGCTCAGAGAGATCACTTGCTTCAGCCACCGGAGCTCCTGGACTTGAACAGATATTTCTTAAATTGTTGAGGTCTAAGGGAAATGCCATTCCCCCAAATTTTGGTGGTTAGAAAGTCCCTCAGGAACTTGTTACACTGATCCTCCTCTACCAGAAAGAGCCATTTTCCTTATCATTGGCAGAAAGGACAAATGGCTACCTGTGGTACATGCTGTTACTACCAAAGAGTATGCTGGCTTCCAGGCTCCCTCATTATCACGAGTACGTGTTACACATTTCAGAGTCAATGCTAACATGCCAGTTCTCCTTGCCCTCTCCCCTCCCCTAAACTTCTGTAGCTCACAGGATCCCCTCCCCCACACTCATTCTCTTTATCACCCTGCTATTTCGGCTATACTTCCTCTCTTGCTTGTGATCTTTTTTGCCTTTCTGTCTTCCTCCTCCCGCTCTCTTCGCTTCCTTGTGCTCTCCCTGTCTCTCCACCTCTGCTCTGCTCCTGCCTTTCTCATGGCAAGTTCCAGACTGCTGGCCATACTTAGTCAACTGCCTTCTCTTTCTGCTCTAGATTCTTCCAGGTGCCTCTGGCTGTTCTCTCTCCCATATTGACAATAAAAACCTTCCCCTTAACCGTACTCACTGGTGTTCTTATTTTGGTTTCTCAGTAGTAGACTTTGTCCTGGATGCTCAGATACAAATTTGTCTACACAGAATGACTCTGAGATGTTTCTCACAGCGTCCTTAGCTTTAGGGTGGGTGGACAGCTACCATAACAGTACATTCCTAGAGGTTTAGCTAATCCTCGTTAGGATGCTAGATCAGCTACAGAGACTGGTGGTACACCAGCTGGCCCAAGGTCATTTGGCTTTCCATCTGTTACATTCCATCTCCTCATACACAGGTTATAATCAGCAGAAATGTCTACTCTGTGGCTCTGGCTTCTTCAGAGAGCTTACAGGTGTGGCTCTTAGCAGCTTGACACTTTTCTGTTTGGTGGCTTTTCCCTGAGGTTGCCATTGTCTCCTGTTGTTCTCCTGCCTAAGTTTGTCCAATCTTAACTTCCAAATAAAGCCAGAGCTCAGCCCTGGGAGGTAGTGAGTCCCTCATTGCCCCCCTTGTGCCAAGTGGGTCTGTGTGACACTGGGAACAAGATTTTCTTCTCCCAGAATGAGGCCCTTGTCCCTACTCTGTAAGAAAAGGTGTTAAGGATGGTAAGCTCATCAATTCAGTTCTTCCTTCCCAGTGTGAAACTTACTCCCTATCTCTGGGAGCAGGGGAAGAACTGCAGAAAGCTTTCATTATCCATAATTGATTTTTTTTTCCCTTAAGAACAGGGTTTCTCTGTGTAGCCCTGGCTGTCCAGTAACTCACTCTGTAGACAAGGCTGGCCTTAAGCTAAGAGCTCTGCCTGCCTCTGCCTTGGGAATGCTTGGATTAAAGGCCTGTGCCACCACCACCCCACACTTAGTAGACCTTATAAAAACTTTTGCCTTGCTGTATGACCTTGGCCTATATCCAGAGATAAAGGATCTCCCAACCATGATGAGGGGCCTGGCCCTGCCAGGGTTCTCAAGGTCAAGGCCAGCATACCTACCATGTCTCCCCGAATTCTCTAGTCCTAGAGCAGTTCAGAGTCCAGCTAACAAAAACTGGCCTCCACTGCTGTGGCATGGGCAGGACCAGGGAAATCTAGAGGTACGGAGTTCATGTGAACCCATCCAAAGTTCCTCAACTAGTTTAGGTGCATGGACTCTGTCTTACAAAAATAACCCCGAACATATCAGCTAGCTGCAGTATGGACAAACCTGTTCATCTAGCAACGGGAAAAGGAGTTAAGAAGATCACTCCCCTGGCCAGTATTGTCTTTTTTTTTTTTTTTCCCAAAAGACTTATTTATTTATTTTATGTATGTGAGTACACTATCGCTGTCTTCAAACACACCAGACACACCAAAAGAGGGCATCAGATCCCATTACAGATGGTTGTGAGCCACCATGTGGTTGCTGGGCAATGAACTCAGGACCTCTGGAAGAGTGAGCGGTCAGTGCTCTTAACTGCTGAGTCATCTCTCCAGCACCAGTGTTAAGTCTTAAACCCTGGGACAAACTGCTGAGGTGCCTACCAAACATACCAACATACTATATCAAATCGGACCTAACTACCAGGTTCTCCCAGTATCCCTCAGTCCCTACCTGTTACAGAATAAGGCTGGCATCCCCCGCCCCCACCCCCGAAATCTCCAGCCTAGCAGCAGCCAGTCTGCTCTTTTGCCAGAGTCCAGCCATTTTGGTTACCAGCCTCTCCTTTCACCTTTTGCCCACTTGGCTGCTGTGCCTGGTTCTCCTTTCTCCCTTCTCTCTTCCCCTCCCGCTCTCTTTCTATGGCTGGGGTCAAGTCTACTCTGGACTCTTCTAGATGTCTCTGCCTCTGGCTATGCTCTCCCTTTTATCTACAATAAATCTTTTCCGCCATACCTAGAGCAGTCATTTCCCTTCCTGTTTTTATTTCTTTTTTTCCGTTCACCCAGCAGTACGGGGTCAGCTTGAGCAACCCAGCAAGATTCCATTTCTTTCTCTTTAATTTTTTTTATTACATTTATTGAATAGTCATGTGTGCATGTGTAGGGGGCACATGAGTACCCTGGCAGACATGGAGGTCAGAGGACAATTTACAAAAATAGGTTCTCTTATTCTAACCTGTAGGTCTTGGGGACCAAACTCAGGTTGTCAGACTTGATAGCAAGGGCCTTGTGCCACTGAGCCAACTCACCAGCCCACAAGATTCTATTTCTAAGAAATAAAATAACGTTTAAACAATGCTAATTTAGCTGGGTGATGGTGTTGCATGCCTTTAAGCCCAACACTTGGGAGGCAATCTGGTTAGTTTTAGGACAACCAGGGTTACCCAGAAATATGTGGGTGTGTCTGTGAATGTGGGATGTGTGGTGTGTGTTTGTGTGTGTGTCTGTGAGTGTGGAGTATGTGTGTGTGTATGTGTATATGTGTATGGGTTGTGTGGTGTGTGTGTCTGTGAGTGTAGGGTGTGTGTGTGTTTGTGTGTGTGTCTGTGAGTATGGGGTGTGTATGTGTTCGTGTGTATGTCTGTGAGTATGGGGTGTTTGTGTTTGTGTCTGTGTGGGGTGTATGTATGTTTGTGTGTGTTTGTGTCTGTGTGGGGTGTGTGTATGTTTGTGTGTGTGTCTGTGAGTGTGTGGGGTGTGTGTGTTTGTGTGTGTGTGTCTGTGAGTGTGGGGTGTGTGTATGTGTGTTTGTGTGATGGAGGAAGGAGAAAGGAATCACTGCTTCAAGGAGAGAAAGCTCACTGCTCTACGCCATCGGATTTCTAAAACAGACTTTGAGCTTTTAAATAAACAAAGGTATTCCTGGGTGGGGGAAAATTAAAACATTTGCAAATTTTACATGGTGGGTTCCCTGAAGCTCACCAGAGATGAGCTCACAGAGCGTATAGCCAGTTGAAAGTCTTTATTCCAGCCATCTGGGACCATCCCCAAGTGTTGGACCTAGACATGGCCCTGAGTACCTAGAACATGGAGTTGTTAAAGGTTGAAACCACATCCTGGCATCTCAGCCACTCGGGTCAGGGGGTGGAGGTGGGCTTTCCAGAAGTAAGCAGTTTAAAGCAAGCAGTTTTAACAGAAGCTAAGATAAGTGGTTAGCCAGCTGGAGGAGGGTTTCACACAAACAGGCAGCTTTAATAAATGCTAAGATAACTTAGCTAGGACATCCTGGAACAGAGCAAGGTAGTTTTCAATGTATTCTCCACGAAGGAGATCAGATTCTAGTTTTCAATGTATTCTCCATGAAGGAGATCAGATTCTAGTTACACCTAGAAATGGTCTTAGCAAGAGTACAAGATGGAGGGACCTCAACATTGCCTTGCCCTGTCACAGGTGAGAGAGACAGGAAGGTCTTAATTCCTTGCCCTAAACACAAGCTTAAACACATCAAATTCTATTGGATTTGATAGGGAAGACTTATATTTGATATTTCCTACATTGTGCAGCCCAAGACCAGCTTCAAACTCTCTATGTAGCCGAGAAGGACCTTGACGGCTGACTCCTGCCTCTGAGGGGGTTCAGTGCTTTACTAAGTTTGCTATAGCTACAGCTTTGCTTTTCAGTATTAAAAAATTTTAAATCCTGTCTCTCTGGGGTTGTAGGTGGGGAACGAGCATGCCATAGCTAGCTTGTGGGGTCAGAGGACAACGGTCTACTTTTGGATGTTCTCTCTTCCACCCTGTGGGGTGGGGGCCAGAGCTTCGACTCAGGTAGTCAGACTTGACAGTAAGCACCTTCACCCTCTGAGCCAAGTTGTCAGCCTTTTCAACATTTTGTTGCTGGTGAGTCAGCCTCTTAGAGGAGATCCTGGCATTTCCATCTGACACTCTTTTAGCAAGGAAGCATCTCTTCCCATGGGGTTTCTTTTGGCCCTTGAGTCTTTTTGCCCGGATGAGAACTGTCCTTTGAAGGTCCCATGTTGATGTCTGACACACCCGAGATAATCTGCCAGTATCTCTCCTCGGATAACATTGTGAGACTTGAGGCCATCTTATTCACTGAAGATAGTGACAGGGCATGTGGCAGAAGTTTTCCAGGGCCTGTCCTCCTCTATGTTCAAAATGTCTGCCTAGGGGTTCAATTCACTGGACCAGTCATTCATTTGGGGTAAAATCTATACTGTCTGGAATATTCTATGTTTCTTTGGACTAGGGTTGTTTCCTTGTAGAACTATTTAAACTGTCACTGCTTGAGGCTGGAGAGATGGCTCGGTGGTCAAGGGCATTTGCTGTTCTTGCAGAGGATCCGGGTTCAGTTCCCAGCACTCCCATGGCGGACTTAACCATCAGGATTTATGGTTCCAATGGGTGGATCTAGGGTCCTCGTCTGGCCTCCACAGCATCGGGCACGCACTCAGTGCACTTAAACAGATTCAGGCAAAACACTCATACATGTATAAGAAAAATAAATATATCTTAGAAAAGGAGCGTGGTGCCTAGTCTTCTACAGCGTATTTCTAGGTGGTTCTTCCCCATCTGTCGGGAGCTGTTTGCCACTTCTCTGAAGCAGAGGGAAAAAAAAGAGAGAGAAAAAAAAACCTGCCTGCCAGAGAGAGTCTGGGCCGTTCAGGGTCTGTTGGCAGATTTCCCGGCTGGCTGAGGCATGGAATGATAAGAGGAGGTGCCTTGAGGGTCAAGGCCAGGGGCTGAAGATTCTGTTGACCTTGGTGGTAGGAATGGGGAGTTTTTTTTGGGTGAGAACAAATGTGTATATTTCAGCAAAATTGTTTCTGTTAGCTTGTGGCTTTGCTTCCCACAGTACTGTTGTATAAGAAAATTATGAGAAATACACTCGGGGCTGGCATGGTACTGAGCTACAGTCCTCTTGTTATCTGTCTCTTGCATCTTTTTTTTTTTTTTTTTTTTTTTTTTGGTTTTTCTGAGACAGGGTTTCTCTGTGTAGCCCTGGTTGTCCTGGAACTCACTCTGTAGACTAGGCTGGCCTCGAACTCAGAAATCCGCCTGCCTCTGCCTCCCAAGTGCTGGGATTAAAGGCGTGCCCCACCACCGCCTGGCGCATCTTTTTTTCTATGGTTCCTATAATCAGCCTCACCCCCACCCCCAGGCCTGTTTGACTTCATACTGGCTGAACCCTTACACTCATCCTCTACCATAAATGAAGGACCTTTGTCAGAGTTTCCTGGGAGGTAGAAGGGAAGTCCATTTAATCCATAAATTAACCGGTGAAAGCTGCATTCATCAAGCATGCAAAAAGGAAATTACAGTAATAATGATGAAAAGGTCACAGAATCAAAGTGACTGCATGGAATTATAAATTTACAAGACAAACTGGATAGAAGGAAGTCCTTTATAAAAGTCCAATGTAAAATGACATTGGATTTATAAAAAAAAAAAATCCACTGTCATTGTGAGTAAGACCACTGCTGCGTGGTCCAGTTCTTTGCCACCAGCCCTTCCTCATATGCCTATTGAGTTCCTCAGTCTGCTAAGGCTGTACCAGCTACCCTTGCAGAGTAGCTCCAACACCCACCCTCCCTGACCTCCGTGGATGCTGCACAACCCCTGGATTCAGGCATCACACCCACTTGCCCAGATCCATAATTTCACATGGTGACCAAGGGGCTAGCCATAGCCAGGGGCCAGTGCTGGGTGGATGGCAGGATTAGCCTTCCATGACATACCTAAACTGGGCGGTCTCAGAGAAACTCCCATCTTCCAGGAAGAGCGTAATAAGGAAATCCAAAGACCTATGGCAGTGTCTGGGCATCTCTGGTGGTCCTCCAAAGCTAGAAATCAGATGGATCCTGCTGCAGACAGGAAGACTGGGCCTAGCCGTGTTGGAATACAGAGGTGGGGTCAGACGCTGACCTCACAATGGCAGAGCCTCTCTTTCCTGGCCAGGCCACCGAGCCTGGTCAGCTGCTGTGCTCCTCCTGGGCATGTCCCTTCTCAGCAGCTATGAGGGCCTACGACAGGAGATCCAGCGGCTGGCCCAAGAGAATGAGGAGCTACGGCGGCTGGTGCAGCTCATCCAGGAAAACCAGGAGCTAAAGCTAGTCCTTAGGAGCAGGGGTAACAACCTAAGCTTCTGTAGCTCCGACCTCCTGTCAGAAGCAACTGCCACTCCCAGGCTGCAGAAGCGTAAGACAATCAGATTCAAGGATGTTGAAAGAGGTGAGCCCCAGGCATCCTTCAGAGCTCTCCTATCTGATGTGTCAAACAGAAAGAAGCCATGCAAAACCCTGGCCCTGTGGAGTGTGGCCACCTGTTCCTCGTTGGGTGCTGGTGGTCAGTAGAGGGACATGGAGCAAGCCCAGGAATGAGGGTGGGATGAAGTCTTGGGAGTCCAGGCAGGAGAGAGGAGATGACACCTCTGAGGACATGGAGCGGAACTGGAATAAAGTAAGAGTCATGAGGCTCGGGGAAGTTTTCCAAGCTAAGGAACGGTTGGTGCAAATGCCCTAGGTGGCAGCCAGTTGGCTGTGAGGTTGATGCTGAACAAAGAGGTTACCAGAAGGTTCTTGCAAGGCAGAGAGAGTTTGAGAAAAGACTGTCTCCTGGCTTTGGGTGCTCTCTCTCTCTCTCTCTCTCTCTCTCTCTCTCTCTCTCTCTCACACACACACACACACACACAACACACACACACTTTTTCTCTCCACACTAGGAACAGAATTCAGGGCCTCTTGTGTACTAAACAAGTAGTCTACCACCGAGCTACCATCCAGCCCTCTCTATTTTGTTTTGAAATGAAAGTCTCACTGAGCTATGCACCACAGAGCTTACTCTGGCATCCACAAAACGAGAAAGGGACATGAGGGCAGGTTTTGAATGCCCAAGGACACCAAGCATTGCCTGAAGTGTGGCATGCAGCCCAGAGCCTACAATTCTAATACATAACCAGCTCACTTGTGCCCTAGCCTCCTAGGCCAAAGTGGGCCTTGAGAGCCAGCAGTGCACTTATAATGGGGGGCTTGCATGTGTGCCCTAAGCTGTCTGACATCTGGCCTAGCACATGGAGTAAGGCCTTTGGGTTCAACTGATTTCCTACAGTCTCAGAAGTTTCACCTGCCCATGCCCCTTTACTCTGGATGCTAAATGGCTCAGGCCTGACTTGAGCCCAGCGTCTGCCTTGCTTGCAGAGGCCCTGACTTCCAACCAGCACAATTGAGGCTCCTCTGGACTCCAGCTTAGAAAGAATAGAAACGCTGGCCTAGTAAGAAAGATCTGCTTTCCTGGGGCTAAAACCCCTCGAGGAACAGCAAAGCAAGAAACCAATTCTGGCCTTCCTTGCCTATAAGTCTTAGTTGTCCTGGGGCCTCCTGTGTGTGCACTCTCTCTTCCTTTGAGTTAGGCCCACTTAAGGGCTGGCTAAAAAAACAAGTAGAGGACACAGAGAGTTACCCTGTTGTCCTCGGTGAGGGGGAACACCAGTTCCAGATGTCTGTTGATCTCATTGCAAGAGAGACATCAGATTTTAAGTGTACTGAGCCTTTTTTTTTTAAACCGCTGTCGGGTTGACTGTGGGATGTGTCTTCTTTGTGCCACTTTGCTACTGAATAAGAGGGCCTCCTACCTTCCATTGTTCCTTGCCGGATCCTTTCCACCCAACCCATCTCCTGCCTCGGGTCCTCCCACTCTGGGGAACAGTCTGGGTACATCAGAAATGTTGTTGCTTTAGGGTGCAACCAGTTACTTGGAGACCCGAAGGTGGGTATCAAGGGCGCCCACTTTCGGCGTCCCAGAATTTGCAGAGAGGTCCAGCAGTTCCGAGAACCAAGGTGCCCTTGAGCCAAAGCGTTGGGTCCGCCCCTAGCTGGCAAAGGCCACTCAATCCCTCAATCCGTGAATCGCTCTGGGCGAAGGAGGAGGTGCTCAGGCCCGGCCCGCAATTACGTAATCCGAAGGGCCAGGCACACCAGGCTCGTGTGTCTGTTTGTGTGTGTCGTGAGAGGGGGTGGGTGGGAGTGTGTTTCTACAGGCCCCTCCCCGAGGTGGGGGCAGGGACTGCGGGAAGCGCAGCGGGAGAACGCAAGCAAGACGCGATCCCAAGCCGATTCCGCCGGTGGGGTCTGTGCAGAATTTACTCCCCTACTGCCTTTTCTACTTTCCCCTCAGGGCTATGCTGTATCTAGTCTCCTTTCAGCCTCGCCCCACTGTAGTACGGGTTCTGTAGGGTTCCAGTGACTATTAAGCCTGGGCCGGGGAAACTTGAGCAAAGTGGGAAGTGGAGCTATTTCTTACCTGCCCAGTTTAACTCGGGTGCCTTTTCCTGCGGAAAGAACCCAGGCTCCTCCAGCACGAAAGGGCTCCGGGGTCCTTTTACCTCTAATCCAGGTACTGGCTTTTCATCATCAGCAGGACTCTCAGACATGTGCCACGGGGACGCTGGGCTGGCATACGGCTTGCCTGGCTAACTCCACTCTGGCCACCCTTGACTGGGTCCTGCAGCTCCTGCCAAACCCAGGGCTACTCTATGGCTCCTCTCCAGGGTACCTCCTAAACTTGGAATCCATCTCTTTCCCATCCCAGCCTCTTCTTAGAAACCAGAACCCGCTCTCAGGCATAACCTCAACCCCCCTCACTCCCAGTGACAGGCTCTTCTGTCCAGTTCTCCCAGGGATACCAGCTGAAGAGCCACTACTGGACTCCAGCCTCAACATCATGGGCAGCCCAGAGGGGCGCTTCCATTTTGCCATCGACCGTGGTGGCACCTTCACAGATGTCTTTGCCCAGTGCCCAGGAGGGCATGTGCGTGTCCTGAAGCTGCTCTCAGAGGATCCTGCCAACTATGCAGACGCACCCACAGAGGGCATCCGCCGAATCCTAGAGCAAGTAGGCCAGGGCCAATGCTGGGGAGGGGGGAGGAGGGATTAGGGAGACCCCCTAACCTGTGGTCTCACACTAACTATGTGGTCCCCAGGAGGAGGGTGTGCTGCTGCCTCGAGGCCGACCTCTAGACACCAGTCGCATTGCCAGCATCCGTATGGGTACCACCGTGGCCACCAATGCACTGTTGGAACGACAGGGAGAACGGGTTGCACTACTGGTGACTCGCGGTTTCCGAGACCTGCTGCATATTGGCACTCAGGCCCGCCCAGACCTCTTTGACCTGGTGAGCTCTCCCATGCCAACTGGGCACTAGGCGAAGCTTGCGCACCCTTTCCTCTCTCCCAGCCAAGGCCTTGTGGGGAGGTCTGTGAAGCAACAGTGGCTAAGTCCACTAGATGGTAGGCCTAGAGGAGACTGAGAACTGCTAGCAGGCCCTGTGTCCCCATACTTCCAGGCTGCCATGTGACACTCTTGCCAGTTCAGGGTGAGAACTTGGAGGTTCCACCTTTAAATTCCTGGAAAAAGCTGCCCTCTTGGGGTAGGGTGCTGGTTCCGCCCTACTTAAGGGCTTGGGTTCAGAGAGAAGCCTTCTGGGTGGACCTTGCTGGGATATTTTGACTGTCTCCTAGCTTTGGGGGACACATCCCTTTGGCCTACACTGTGACACCACGCAGGACCCCACAGAACCCTCAGGCCTAGGTCTCCTGTGAGCCTCTGCCTGCCCTTATTCAGGCTGTGCCCATGCCAGAGGTGCTGTATGAGGAGGTCCTAGAGGTGGATGAGCGAGTGGTGCTGTACCGTGGAGAACCAGGTGCTGGCTCTCCTGTCAAAGGTGAGGATGGTGCTGACAGCCTGTGTGAGGTTCTTGGGGGTAGGCCGATCCTAGCTACTTTTGAATGGGGGCCGTGGGCTCTTTGCAGGCCGTACAGGGGACCTGCTAGAGATACAGCAGCCTGTGGATCTGGGAGCCCTGCGTGGGAAGCTGGAGGGGCTCTTGTCTCGGGGCATCCACAGTCTGGCAGTGGTACTCATGCATTCATACACGTGAGTCAAGGCTGTTTTCCTGTGGGTGGAGCCTGGGTACAGAGGAAAGCTGGAAGGGTGTCAAGTGGGAGGCACAGAGCCCCCTGGGTTCTCGTTGTAGGTGGGCCCAGCACGAGCAGCAGGTGGGCACACTGGCCCGGGAGCTGGGCTTCACGCACGTCTCCTTGTCCTCGGAAGTCATGCCCATGGTACGAATTGTTCCTCGGGGGCATACAGCCTGCGCTGACGCTTATCTCACTCCTACCATCCAGCGCTACGTGCAGGGCTTCCGCCGAGGCTTCCAGGGCCAGCTAAAGGTGAGGCCTGTTGACCACCCTGCTCCAGGCCCTGGCCTTGCACCTACCCAGCAACATCACTGTCCACTCTCCCCATTCACAGAATGTGCAAGTACTCTTCATGCGCTCTGATGGTGGCCTGGCACCCATGGATGCCTTCAGTGGTTCCCGGGCTGTGCTCTCTGGCCCTGCTGGCGGTGTGGTTGGCTACTCAGCTACCACTTACCAGCTGGAAGGTGGTCAGCCTGTCATTGGCTTTGACATGGGAGGTATGAAGGCTGAAGTGGGTGTGTGAGGGAAGACCTTCAGCTGCCTAGCTGCATGATGCTGGGGGCTCAGGTCTTGGGGGTGACTCCTAGCATCTTATCCGCTGTTAGGCACATCCACAGATGTGAGCCGCTATGCTGGAGAATTTGAGCATGTCTTTGAGGCTAGCACAGCAGGTGTTACCCTCCAGGCCCCCCAGCTGGACATCAACACAGTGGCAGCTGGCGGAGGTTCACGCCTCTTCTTCAGGTCAGTTCCTATCTCTTTAGTTAACAGACTCTCGGCTTCTTTATCCTCTGCACTTCTAATTCCAGTCTTTTATCCCCCAAGGTCTGGCCTCTTTGTGGTTGGTCCAGAGTCAGCAGGTGCCCACCCAGGTCCTGCCTGCTACCGGAAAGGTAAGAGCTAGCCTCTGCTTTGCTGGGCCTCTCCCCATGGTGTTCTAGGCCCATCCCTGCAGGCTGCTTCTGATTTGCATCTCTAGCCTCCAACCCACACTCTGTTCCTTCTTCCCAGGGGGTCCTGTGACAGTGACAGATGCTAATCTGGTCCTGGGTCGCCTGTTGCCTGCCTCCTTCCCCTGCATTTTTGGGCCAGGAGAAGACCAGCCACTGTCTCCTGAGGCTTCCCGAAAGGCTCTAGAGGCTGTGGCCACTGAGGTCAACAGCTTCTTGACCAATGGACCTTGCCCAGCTTCCCAACTAAGTCTGGAGGAGGTGGCCATGGGTTTTGTGCGTGTTGCCAATGAAGCCATGTGCCGGCCTATCCGTGCCCTCACACAGGTGTGCCCCCTCTGTCCACTATCACCAGTCCGCCCTAGCCCTGCTCCTATACTCTCTCAGACCAGCAGAAATGTGTAGCACACGCCAGTTAATCTCAAAATGCCTGGAATAACACAGTGATTGGGTACCCCTAATCCTTCCCCTGCCACTCCAGACCCAGTCGGGGTAGTGGTCAGAGGCCAGAGGCCACTTACCTGAAAACTCACATAGCTGGTTAGCTTTTCTCCTCCGCTACTTTCTCCTAGTCTGCAGGAACCTGGGAGTCCCGCCTCTTTCTTTCCTCCCAGCCATTGGCCACTGTCATCTTTATTGATAGACCAAAAATCAATTGAGGGCTAGGACCTTCAGTGTCAGTAAACAGAGATTCTCAATCAAAGCATCAGAACCATCCTCTACAGAAATGGGACAGGGTAGGGGGCTGTCAAGTGTATGAAAGATTATTTATTGACCCTTCCTGGATCACCAGGCACGAGGCCATGACCCCTCAGCCCATGTATTGGCTTGCTTTGGAGGAGCTGGTGGGCAACACGCTTGTGCCATTGCTCGGGCCCTGGGTATGGACACTGTGCATATTCACAGGTGGGTCTGCATATGGTCGTGTGCTCTTGGCTGAGGGAGTTGGCTTTGAGGATTGTCCCCACACTGCCGTGCCATCCGTTTCTGCAGGCACAGCGGGCTTCTGTCAGCACTGGGACTGGCCTTGGCAGATGTGGTTCATGAAGCACAGGAGCCCTGTTCCCTGTCTTACACACCTGAAACCTTTGCACAACTGGATCAGAGACTGAGCCGCCTGGAGGAGCAGTGTGTGGATGCTTTGCAGGCCCAGGGCTTCCCAAGGTAAACTCATGGACCACTGAACACAGGACTGGCTATGTCTCCACCTCCCTTTGGTGACATACCACTGGATGACTTCCCAGATGTTCCTGAGTCTCATAGTGCCTGAGGGAGCAGGAAAGGCACCCTCAGACAGTCCTGGGTGAGCACCCCAACCTGCTTCCTGCAGGTCTCAGATCAGCACCGAGAGCTTCCTGCACCTTCGCTACCAAGGCACTGACTGTGCTCTAATGGTGTCTGCCCATCAGCATCCAGCCACAGCCTGCTCACCCCGTGCTGGTGACTTCGGAGCAGCGTTTGTTGAGAGGTATATGTGTCCTCCTGTGAGCCCAGCATGTGGCCCGCTGGCCTGGTGGCTTCGTCCTCATTGCTCCCTTGTATGGGTGGGTGCAGGTACATGAGAGAGTTTGGCTTCATCATTCCTGAGCGGCCGGTGGTGGTGGACGACGTGCGTGTGAGGGGAACTGGCCGTAGTGGACTTCAGCTAGAGGACACCCCCAAAATCCAGAGTGGACCTCCCCGTGTGGAAAAGGTTGGAGGCCTTGCTGTGCTGGTCCACCTACATCCTCAGGACTTCAGGGAACGAGGGCTGATGGGGAGGTCCAGCCATGTTGAGGGGCCTCAGGGAAAATGATCTGGAAGCCCAGCTTATTCTGCTCATTCTACACCTTCTGCAGGTGACCCAGTGCTACTTTGAAGGGGGTTATCAGGACACTCCTGTGTACCTTTTAGGAGAACTCGGCTACGGGCACCAGCTCCAAGGGCCCTGCCTTATCATCGACAACAACAGGTAAGTCTGGATTGGTATAGCCTTGGAGGGGTTATTGCAGGGCCTGCCACAGCAGTTCTCCTGGCCTAGGGCTGCAAAGGTTCCATTATTGGGGTATCCCCTGGTGTGGAGTACTGACATCTCTTGTTGTGGGGAGGTTGTGGCCAGCCTTCTTGTAGCTCCTCTGTGTCTCCTGCCCCCAGCACCATCCTTGTAGAACCAGGTTGCCAAGCAGAGGTGACTGAGACAGGGGATATCCGCATTTCTGTGGGAGCCGAGGCTCCCAGTATGGTAGACACCAAGCTTGACCCCATCCAACTCTCTATTTTCTCACACCGCTTCATGAGCATTGCTGGTGAGTAGACAGCGCTGTCCTCCTCCTAGGGCTGCCATGTGTGATGTGGGACACAGTGGGGAATGATTGCCTACAAGGCAGAAATACAGACAAGTAGGGTAGCTGATGTGTGCCAAGGGGACGGGCAGAAGCCTCACTGGTGGTGGGGTGTGGAGTGTGGCCTTGGCTCTGAAATTGTACTCCACACTGCAAGAGCAGGCTTTGGACAGGGCAAGTCGTCTCCTCTTCTCATCAGGAGTCATTTGATCTTCAGCTATTTAGGGATAGAACACAGGCATCCACTGTGAGCTTATCTGTTCAAGCTAGGCCACCAGCTTTCAGGAGCCCAGGGGTTTATGCTTGGGGACCAGGTTTTTGCTGCATCAGTCAGGGAGGAAAGCTCAGGTGTGGCCCCAGGCAGTCTGGAAAGAGAGTGTTCTTTTCATAAGCTGCCATACACCGGGCTGTAGCCTTACTGCTTAAGAGGGAATGTTACCACCCTGGTCTTCCCCGGGGCACAGGAAAAGCTGCTGGGTCTTGGGTTTGGGCCCAGAAGGCCTTGACCTTGTGGGTCCTGTGCCTCTTTCTTGGAGCTATACATGTGGATGATGGGGCCACCTGGCCACTCTGTGCCCCCCAGAGCAGATGGGCCGCATCCTACAGCGCACAGCCATCTCTACCAACATCAAGGAACGCCTCGACTTCTCCTGTGCCCTCTTTGGGCCAGATGGGGGCCTTGTCTCCAATGCTCCTCACATTCCTGTGCACCTGGGTGCTATGCAAGAGACGGTACAGTTCCAGGTGTGGTGACAGTGCCATCTTTCCTTCTGCCCCCTCCCTTGCCCCATGACCTCACCTCCCTTGTTCACTCTGTGTACGTCTCCTGGTTTCAGATTCAGCACTTAGGAGCCGACCTCCATCCTGGTGATGTGATGCTCAGTAACCATCCCAGTGCAGGGGGCAGCCATCTTCCCGACCTGACTGTCATCACACCGGTGAGGAAGTGCTACCTTGACTAGTGTTAGGGGGACAGAGGTTTCTGGGGCCGCTGACAGCTGCTGTTCACTCCTTAGGTGTTTTGGCCAGGCCAGTCGAGGCCTGTGTTCTACGTGGCTAGCCGAGGGCACCACGCAGACATTGGAGGCATCACGCCGGGCTCTATGCCTCCTCACTCCACCACGCTGCAACAGGAGGGCGCTGTTTTTCTGTCCTTCAAACTGGTCCAGGGAGGCGTCTTCCAGGAAGAGGGTGAGTGAGTCGGCAAAGGGTCACGGTGAGGAGTTGGCAGGCAGGGATGCGTGGCTGCTACCGGAAACAAGGCTGGGCAGAATCCTGATACAGCTGATATCAGCGCAGGCCTATCTTGCAGCTTGATAGAGACAGTAGTGACCTCTCAGGGCAGCCATAAATCATCTCAGATATGCAAAAGAGCTCAGGTGACTTCTATCTGGACCAAAGATGACCTCCTAGAAGGTGATTTTGGGGTGGGGAATTGGCCAAGACACCCCAGGGAGTAGAAGGTAGAAGAGGTAGTTTCAAGGTTGGCAACTGTTGCAAGCTACGCTGGGTGTTGAGGCTACAGAATCCCAGGGAGCTGTCTAGGTCTGGGTCTCAGTCACTGGGAATGGAGCAACTGGGTTATGATGATCGGCTGGTACGCGTACCTACAGAGTAACCTTAAGGGTGGCCAGAGGGGACAGCTGCAGTCACCCTCAAAGATGGTGGGCATCCAGAAGGTAGAGGGTGGAAGGAACTGTTTGGGAACTAAAGTTTATACAATCTAGAGATTGTGGGGTCAGGCTTGGATAGCTACAGGATGGAGCAGCTACAGGCAAGGTGAAAGACTGGGAGAGACAGCCTTGCTCAGAGGCCATAGGGGTCTGAGAACTCAAAAAGGCATCCTGGAGTTGAAGTGAAGAGGGCATGGTAGAGAGTGTGGGTAACCCACAGGCATATAGGGTAACCTTGTCATGCAGAGCTGCAGTGGACCATGGAGACACAAGTGTAAATACATGGCTGAGAGCCCAAAGGGCCAGTAGACCTCAGAGAAGGCCTGATGGAGGCTGGAAAGTGAGGGCTTTTCCCCAGGTGTGGTATATTCTTGGGGTTAGATGACACAGCTGACAGGAGTAGGAGGAGAACCTTGTCTAAATAGAAGAAAACTGCAGGAAGACAAAAGGACTTCCTCGATAGTGCTTGATAGGAATAATCTGTATGTTTGCCTGAGTGCACCACATGTATGCAGGTGTCCTTGGAGATCAGAAGAGAGCATAAGATCTTTGGGGATTGAAGTTAGTCACAGGCAGTATGAGCCCCCTTGTGTGGGTGCCGGAAACCAGCCCTGGATCCTCCTCAAGAGCATCAAGTGCTGTTAGGGGCTGAGCCCTGCATAGCCAGTGGGAGTGGGCAGGACATAGAGCAGACAGGATATGGTGTGTGTGGTCATGCAGCAGACTTTTACTACGAGATGTAGAGGGAAGTGTGAAAGCATCTTACGTTCGCCTGATGTAATTGTCATCTCCAAGGCTTACTGTCTTAGTCTGCTAACCTAGGCCTAGTCCTCAAAGCGTCTAGCCTCAGTACAATCCTATCTAGGCCTCGAATGTTTTCAGCCTTTAAGACTGGCTGCTAAATAAGGTCACCCTTTCTAGTTGTTTCTGATCTCTGTCTATCCAGTTCAACTCAGTTTTTCTGGCTCCAACTCCTCTCCAAGCTGACTGAGTCAATCTGACTTCTCTCAGCCTCTGACTGAATTGCTCTGCTTGGCTTCATACTAACTTTGGCAATATGTCTAATCTTCTGGCTCCTTCTCATTCTCTGGTTTGTTCTGCCTTCACCTGTGTCTAGCTTGTTCTCTCTCTGCAGCCTGTCTCTCTGTAACTGTCCCAGTAAAAGTGCCTTCTTCTCCCTCTCCCTCTGTGCCATTCTCTCTTAAGTAGCTTCCCTTTCCTCTCTCTCTCCGTGAGAGTTTGTCATATCCTATTCTGTCCAATCTCTTGTCACTTTGCCTGCAGCTCAAATTAGATGTCACTTTCAAACATGGCTGCTTCCTTCTACAATCTGACTTTACCTTCACTACTTGGAATTACAGGCCTGTGGCTCCCTAAATGCTGGGATTAAAGGTGTGTGCTGGAGCCGAGCCACACAAGAAACAGTTTTGTCAGTAAATAACACAATCTCAGGGTTCATAGTGTTATCAAATACTCTGCAAGAGGGGAGCCTAGAGAAGGCAGATGGGTGAGCTTGCTAAGGGATGAACCCACCCTCTTCCAAGCCACCTCCAGCTCCAGGGAAGTCTTCGGCACAACTGCTTGCCAAAGGTGCTCTAGATGCTGGGCTGCTAAGAGGGCTCAGCAGAAGGATGGAACCTACAGTTTTCAGAGTCCAGGAGTTTGCAAAGTGTGGGCGTATGTGTGTGTGTGTGTGTGTGTGTGTGTGTGTTGTGGGGCATGTCAGCAAAAGGTCAATAGGGAGCTCCCAGTGTCCAGTGTTCCTGTGGTTATGGAGCAGGCATGCACAGGCATCTGTTCTGAGGGTAGGGGAGATGACTCAGTTTGTCACCCTGTCCATCCAGCGGTGACAGAGGCCCTACGAGCACCAGGCAAGATCTCTGGCTGCAGTGGAACCAGGAACCTGCATGACAACCTGTCAGATCTTCGTGCCCAGGTGGCAGCTAACCAGAAAGGCATCCAGCTGGTGGGAGAGCTGATCGGACAGTATGGCTTAGATGTGGTGCAGGCCTATATGGGCCATATTCAGGTGGGCCTGGGAGCAAGGGCATACATGGGCAGTGTTGTGGCTGCCCCAAGGTAGGTGGGCCACCCTGCAGATGGCATGGCTGGGCTGAACCTTATTTCTGCTAGGCAAATGCTGAACTAGCAGTGCGAGACATGCTTCGGGCTTTTGGGACTTCCCGACAGGCCAGGGGCCTGCCCCTGGAGGTCTCTGCAGAGGATCACATGGACGACGGCTCCTCCATCTGCCTACATGTTCAAATCAACCTGAATCAGGTTTGTTTGGGAGGGAAGTAGGGCAGGCACTGGCTTCTGGGGTGAGGCCCATTCCATTGCTGATAGCCGCACCTTTTTTCTCCTGAGGGCAGGGCAGCGCCGTGTTTGACTTCAGTGGTTCCGGGTCTGAGGTGTTTGGCAATCTCAATGCCCCACGAGCCATAACACTGTCCGCTCTCATCTATTGCTTACGCTGTCTAGTGGGCCGTGACATCCCACTTAACCAGGTTCGTAGAGGTGTGTAGTCACCCTGAGGCTTGCCAGAAAACATAGGCAGCCCAATATGACCGGCGCCTAGGGTGGTGGGATTTTTATCTGAACGTGGGTAGTACCCAGCCCTAATTAACCACCTTGGTCATTCACCAGGGTTGCCTGGCTCCTGTGCATGTCATAATTCCCAAAGGCTCCATATTGGATCCATCCCCAGAGGCAGCAGTGGTCGGAGGCAACGTACTCACATCTCAGCGAGTAGTAGATGTCATTCTGGGGGCTTTTGGGGCCTGCGCAGCCTCCCAGGTGTGGCGGAGCAAAGTGGACGCAGGGCTAGGGGCTGCTGGGAAACAGGTCTGAGGGGGTAGATACGCCCACTAACTAAATGCTGTTATCTACTTCTACCAGGGCTGCATGAATAATGTGACCCTGGGCAATGCCCGTATGGGCTACTATGAGACAGTGGCTGGTGGTGCCGGCGCTGGCCCTGGCTGGCATGGGCGCAGTGGCGTACACAGTCACATGACCAACACACGCATTACGGACCCAGAGATTTTGGAGAGCAGGTGAGCTGAGCACTCTCAGTGCTAGGCAGTTGATCTGGGAGATGAGTCCGTGCTCATATGCGCTGTGCCTTTCACCTGCACAGGTATCCGGTTATCCTGCGCCGCTTTGAGCTGAGGCCAGGCTCTGGGGGACGAGGCCGCTTCCGGGGAGGTGATGGCGTAGTCCGAGAGCTGGTCTTTCGGGAAGAGGCGCTGCTGTCTGTACTCACCGAGCGCCGCGCTTTTCAGCCTTATGGCCTCCACGGTGGGTGGCTTCCCCAGCTCTTCTCGGCCTCTTTTGCTCTGCTGCCACCGTCTTAGGACCCCATCTTCCCTACCTCTACCTCTCTTGACCCCCAGCTCCTTGCTTTCATCTCCTATAGGGGGAGAGCCTGGTGCGCGTGGCTTAAACCTCCTGATCAGAAAAGATGGGCGTACAGTGAATTTGGGCGGCAAGACATCTGTGACCGTATACCCTGGGGTAAGAGAGGGAGCCTGCGTGTCGAACAGGGATACAAAAATTTAATTTGACTCCCAAAGGGAAATAGGTGGTTGGGTGATTGTGTCTTATCTGGGACAAGGCCACACCTGTGTTGAACTTGCTCTTCTTCGCAGGACGCGTTCTGCCTCCACACGCCTGGGGGTGGGGGCTACGGAGACCCGGAGGACCCAGCACCACCACCAGGCTCGCCCCCGCTATTCCCAGCCTTCCCAGAGCGTGGCAGTGTCTACGAGTACCGCCGCGCCCAGGAAGCTGTATGAGTGCCCCACAATAAAGATCCCTTGAGTCGCACGGTTATTGGGCTTCGCTCCCCACGGTGATCTTTCTCGATAGTCATTCCCTTGTCCATGCGCCAGCGTCAGGAGCATACAACTTGAAGCTTCAGACCCATAGCCAAGTGGTCCGTGAGTCCAGCAAAGGCAGTACTGAATGTCACCTGCTCCGCCTCCTGCGAGACAGATGTCAGGTTGAGAGCTGTTTTCAATTAGAGCAAGCCCAGCAGCCCCCAGTTCAGGCACTTACTGGACTCAGGCGACTCCCAAGTACTCCGCGGTAGGTGATATAGTCCAGACGCCGGCCCTTCCAGGGTTGAGCTGAGTAACTTCCATGAAGGGGTCCTCCCAGGTAGAGGCGGCGCCCTTTTTCATGCTCCAGGGCCCTAGGAGAGGGATTGCATCACGGAGTGCCTTCCAGCTGGCCTGCCTAGTAGTGCCTGGGCTCCAGGATTCCACTTACCTCCGAAGCATCTCTGGGGAGCTGGCAATGGAGTGGTGTAGCATATTGCTGTTCAAGATTGTCCCTGTGGAGTCCCGGGAGAGCAGAATCAGTGGCAGGCAGCTTTGCTGACAGACATCCCGACAGACCTGCTCTCCCACCTCCCCAGAAGCAGTACCCAAGGCCCAGGGCTGCTCCTGGCCAGCGCCTATCCGGCAGGGGTCCTGAAAACAGCTGAAGAATTTATGTCTCTGCTCCTTTGCATGATCTGTGGAGGAAAAACCGTTTTAGTGGGCAGAGCTGGGTCTCTTGGCTCCACCTGGGCCAGCTTCTTACCTTGTGAGTAGTTGTCAAAGTTCAGGTCTCCCAGGAGGACACTGAATGCTACTGCCTCACCACTCTGGTGGCTCTCGGCCTCGAACTCCTCCACCCATTCCAGCAGCAACGTCAGCTGTTCGCAGCGAATATGTCCATCCTCTAAGAGGAGAGATGGGGTTGACTTAGCCCAGAGTAGGGACCTAAGACTGTACCTGGGTCCTGCTCTGTAAACCACCCAGGCATTTCTTGGGGTGTCTGGGGCAGAGAACATTGGGACGTAGGGACAAACGTGTTGGTGAGGTTAAGGGACCTACTGCCCTCAAAGGAGAGAAGAGGGGCTACCCACATTCCAAACCCTTCTGCAGGGCTCACCAACGGGTGCCTGCAAATGTGTGCAATGAAGGTATCCCACGATGCGGCGCCCGTCCAGGATGCCTAGCTGCGCCTGCAACACCACCCATAGTTCCAGGTCTCCTTGCTCTCCCCGTGAAACCCACTGCTTACTCTCTCCCCGCTAGGTGTCATTGCACCCTGGGTTAATACCTGGACAGATAATAGACCTTTGGAGGCCATGGCGTCCTCGCGACGAGCGTTAGGAAAGCAACGGAAGGTGGCACGCAGCAGAGGGTAGCGGGAGGCCAGTAGGAGCCCACTGCCCAGTAACTTGATGTACGGGCCGGCTATTAAGCCAAATGTGCCCACATCATACAATACCGGGCCCAGATTTGGTACCAACATGCGCACAAGACGACGAGCTGCGCGGAGGTCGAACACTTCCTGCAGACACACAAAGTCCAAATCCATAGGCAATGTGGCCTTCAACATGCCACCAGGCACCTTAGGCAGCAGCTGGCTGCATTCGGTAGCCCGATACTTTGACAATCGAAGGCTACCTAGCAGTGCGGCCCCAATAGCCTCTGCGCGCTGCTGGCTGTGCGACAGGTTGTTAAAGTGTGCCAGCCCGTGGGGAAACAGGCACAGATTAGCAGTGAGAAAGACAAAGCAGCGCCGGCGCTCAGAAAGAGGGTGCCAGGGCTTTGGCCACACCCAGCATGCGGGAGGGGGCTGATAGCAGAATGGGCGGCGCCAGACCTGGAGGGGCAGCCAGAGCATAAGGCCGACCAACCCCATGGGTAGGCCGGCCACCACCAGCGGTAGCAATGCCCCACTTCCTGCCAGGACTTTGAGCCACCCCAAACTGCTGGATCGCACTGTTGGGGCCCAATAACCCAGCAAATGGTCCAGAGACCAGTAAGCCGGGAAGAGGAGCACGCGGGATAAACTGTAGAGGGCTTGCATCATGGGGTTCGGGAAAGGTGAAGGCCTCAGGGAGTCGGGGGTCGGGGGCCAGTCAGGTAAAGGCTCTTTGGATACAGGGCTCCTTCGCCGCGAAATGTCAGGGAGACTCATTGGTTTCCAGCGTGAGAGTTGAATCCTTAAGAGACCACACGAGCTGCCGGAGATCAAGACCAGGTGGCATAATCTGTGCGCGCAGCTAGTAATGGCCGGTGCTCCGCGAGCCTGAGTGCTGGTCACTGGCCCCACCCACTCAGAACTTCTGTGGCGGTTGGGAAAGAACAACAATTAAAAAAAAAAAAAACTGTAAAAGAAACCTGAGCTTTACAGTCCTGCCTTATCTCCTCCTCGTGCCTGTCAAGTCCACTTAGAGAGCAACTTAGGGCCCTGTCTGCTCTCCCCTCCCAACCCCTCCAACACACCTTACAGGTAGCCTCTCCATCCGGTGCCTGGCTCCTGAGTGCAGACTCAACACCGATGGCCTGCAAAAGCTGTCATTAAGGAGCAAGCCCGGGAGGGACCGTTAGTTCTACACTTTGAGGCCTCTTGCTCTACACTTTTGGGCAGTTTTGTCCAGACAGGTAAAAGTTAATTCTCCATTCTATGAGCCCTGTAACAGATTTAAGTTTTTTTTTAAAATTCTGTGATTTATTTATTTATTTATTTATTTGGGACAGGGTTTCTCTGTGACCCTGGCTGTTCTGGAACTTGCTCTGTAGACCAGGCTGACTTCTAACTCACACAGATCTGCCTGCCTCCAGATTGCTGGAATTAAAGACATGTACCAGCACCACCCAGCTCGACTTTAGGTTCTTGACATTGTCCCTTGGCTCTCACAGACTTTTCTTGGCTCCCCTTGGAAGTCTGACTCCTTAATTCCAGCTGTGAGCCAGCATACACCCTGACATCAACCGTCAGCGCCTCTTAAGTTGCCCATCAGGTTTGTCTTGGCTACCAGTCTTCACCCAGGTTGCCAGGATAGTCGTGGAGACGCTTTGGGTGAGGAAACTGTTAATGAGCTGTGTGGTCTGGGCAGAAGGCATTAAACTCTATGGAGCCCTGGGTATCCCAGCTGGAGGACTCCAGCACACCCCACACCTCTTCTAACCAGAAGTTTTATTGTTACTGATAGATTCTTGTTTGAATTCAGCCCTCAAGGCCCTGCTGTTCCTTGGCTGGCACACACTAGCTTTTTAAGTCCCTGGTCCTTTTATTCTTCTCTGTCTTGTCCTAGCACCTGTACCTCCAGGCAAGCCAGAAACTACCCCAGGCTTTTCCACACTGCCCCTTCTTATGAATCAACCTCATTTTGGTCTCCACTCTTCTGGTAACACCACGATGTTTCCAATCTCAGTCATTGATTCCACACACACACACACACACACACACACACACGCCCCCATTGGGGCTCAATTTTTTCTTTTTCCAACTCATGTTCTTTTTTTTTTCATTTATTTATTCAGTTTACATGCCCATTGATGTCCCTGCTCCTGGTTCCCACCACCACAATCCCTCACCCACTCCCCCCAGCCCATGGTTTTCATTCTCTGGTCAGTTCTGGTCTCCCATGCTTAGATAGAACTCATCCTTTTCCCAGACCTTGGACATCTTTACAAGGGGCTGCCATCTTCCTGGCTCCCCTGCCCAGGTTTGGATGAGGTGGCTTCTGGTTCTCCTACCTCTACTGTCCTGCCCCAAGGCCCTGAAGCTCCTTACCCCTTGTCTCCTCTAAGGACAGGGACACCCCCTCTTTCTGCATCATTCCTTCCCTCTTCCTGCTCCAACTCCCAGAACTTCTGCTTTCATTACCAAGTGAAAAGGGAATTTGGGGCCTTCCATTCAATCCCTTTAGATAGTGTCTGAGAGGTCTGTCTCTCCAGGGGGCTGTAATGTGCAAGTAGCCCCTCAGGGCTGGCAAGATTGAAGGGATCTGGTGAGGCACCCCACAGGAGCAGGAAGGTGTGGCATGGGTCCAGTGACCAATGTCTGTGGGAAACTTTAATGGCCATGCACAATGGCCTGCAGGGCGAAGTGAACCTGGGCCAGCCGGGCACCGGTGTTACCAGATGAACATAGGCTTGCCGTCGTCATGGGACAGCTGGTTGAGGCAGGAGAGCAGCAGGAGGGCGTCGGTGAGCATGCTGGGGTGCACCGTTTCCACTAGCACACGCTGCAAGAAGTCCACAGTGTAGGAGCCCCCTTCAGATGCTGCCAGCTCAGGCCTCTCACGCAAGATGCCGTACGCATTCACCAGCTGCTCTGTCAGTGCCGGATGCACCCGTCCGTTGTAGCCTAGGCTCTGCAGCCTGTTCATGATGCTCACGTAGCGCTGTGTGAGTGTCTGGCATAGGTCCTCATCCAACTTGTGGTTACTGGGGTTTAGGGAGGCCTGTTGGGGAGAGTGGCCATCAGGGACCTCCCACACCACTCTGGCTCACAGGCAGGCAGGAAGAAAAGGGGCAGAGGAAAGGAAGTTGTGAAGAATGGCTCATTATGAGGATGTCAAGGAAGGAGAAGCTGTGGTGCCCAAAAGGTCCAGAGGTCTGAGCCTGAGTTCAAAACCCAAAAACCCAACCTAGACAGGCCCAGAGACTTCCCAACGCTTCTAGAGACACACAGCCCACTGTTTTTTTCCTTCCAGGACTAGCTTAAAGCCACCAGGGATGGAGAGCAGGGAATGTGGCTTCCAGCATGGAGGCATAAGGAGTTCTTCATACTCCCAGGTTGCTGGACCTCAGAGTTTGCATGCTTTCCCAAGAGCTGATGGAAAGCTCTTAACCTGGAATGGCAGACACTGTTCTTACAGGACAGGAAGGTCTCTCTGAACGTCACCTTTCCCAAGGTCCCTGTGTAATCAAGGTACTTACATTTCTACCAAGCAAGTGGATGCTGACAGGCAGGTGGGACTTCCATGTGGGAAGAGGCATTTCCACATAGAAGGTGGGCAGGTCTCTGGGGAGCACTGGTTCTTCAGGGACAGCTATATTCAACCGGGGGCACCTGGATCTATCTGCTGTCTTGGGACTGGTGCCCATGGTATATCCACTGGGAAAGTCCCTTGGTGTGTTGATGTTTTTTTGGAGTAGTGCTGCAAACCCAATTTTATATCCTTCCTGGAGCTGAGGACCTTAGTATTACAATAAATCCTAATCTGTTTACATCAGTTGTTGTCTGCAACCAAGCACACTGGATGATTTGCCTAAGAAAGCAAATCTGTCCAGTAGATAGGGGCACAATAAAGAAGACTGGTGTTCTTATCAGGTAGATACAGAAAAGGTGGTCTGTGTGATTTGTTGCTTTATATATTTTTCAAAAAGATGTAGCCAATGTAATCTGTGATAAGGAAAGAGTTGAGGCTTGGTAGAATACTACCCTTTACACGATGCCCTGGGTTTGACACCAAGCACCAGGAGAAGAAGAGGAGGAGGAGGGGAGAAGAAAGGTGAAGAAGAGGAAAAGGAGGAGGTTGGGGGGAAGGGGAGGGGGAGGGGGAGAGGAGGAGGACTGACTTTGGTTCCCAGCACCCATGGCAGGGTAACTTCCAACTCCAGCTCATGTGGGACAGTGGATGGTGCTAAGAAACTTAGTAAGGTTGAGTGGGTCCGAGACCCTGGCACCTAAGCACCCCCCTGAGATGGTAGACAACTCCCTGCTCCTTACTAGATTCCTGGCCTGGAACCCGTGACCACAGTCCCCACATCACTCACAGTCACTTAGCCCAGAACAGATTTCTCCATGCCAATGAGGTATCTAGAGGCCCTGAGGATTTAGCCAATAAGCTTTCCTTCCTGGGCATTCCTTCCTGCAAAAGGTTATTTAATCTCTGGCCCACTCTGAGGAGTTGGTATGCACCCATTTTACACGAACGATCAAACAGTTTGGAACTAAAGACTGTCTCATCAAAAAACGCTGAGGGGAGCTTGGAGAAGGCCTTCTACAGAGCTGCACTGCCTAAGCCTCCCACAGAAGCTCCCTCTGTGCCCCCAGACAATCTCTGCCAAGCTAAGGACTTTCATCCATGGGCTAAGCTGGAGTTCCCATTCTCCTGGCTCAGGGCTCATCATCCTCAGTCTGTGGGCCCCCAACTCTGTTTCCAGGGAGCCTCCCAGTCCCAGGCTCTTCACCTTCAGCCTCCCACGTCCTAGGCTGCATTTTGGCACTGTGCTCGAGCCCTGTACCCGACAGCAGAGGCACAGGGTAAACACAGTCTAGCACTCTGCCTTCCATCTACCCAGTACCTGGGCAGCAGGGTGAAACGCAGCTCCGCAGCTCCAGGGGAATGTGGCACCTCTGACCTTAAGGGCGCCTACACTCACACACACTGATCCACACACAGACACACTATACATAATTAAAAATATTAAAAGTGAAAAAGATCTGAGTATAAAGATATGTGCAACCTGATTATACAACACGCTTACATATGTGTCTTATCATATGGTACCACATTAGGGGGTATGATTGCATATTTTGTTTTGTTCTTGTTTAGTTTTCTTCTCCTTTCTTTTGAGATAGACTTTTGTGTAGCCTAGGCTGACCTAAAACTTGTTATGTAGCTAAGTGTGACTTTGAGCTCCTGATCCTCCAAGTCTCTGCATCCTTGTGTGATGGTTTGAATACGATTGGCCCAGGGAGTGGCAGGCACTGTTAAGAGGTGTGGCCTTGTTGGAGGAAGTGAGTCACTGTGGGGGTGGGCTTTGACACACTCCTCCTGGCAATATGGAAGCCACTCTTCTCTTGTTTGCCTTTGGAACAAGACGTAGAACTCTCAGCTCCCAGTCCAGTGCTATGCCTGCCTAGAAGCTGCCATGCTTCCTGCCGTGATGACAATGAACTGAACCTCTGAGCCTCTAAGCCAGCCCCAGTTAAATGTTGTCCCCTGTAAGAGTTGCCTTGGTCATGGTGCCTGTTCACAGCAGTAGACCCTCACTGAGACAGCTGTGTTCTGGGATGGAAGGCATGTAGTACCACATCTGGTTTGTGTAGTACCACATCTGGTTTGTGTAGTACTATTGGGCAAGTGTCCCACCAGCTGAGCTATATGGAAGCACTGATTTTTATGGTTTTTATCTATCAGTTTCCATATATCAATTTTTATGAAATATACTTAATGTCTTGGTTCAACATTAATAAAAACATTATGTGTCAGTCCTTGAGCATGTTCACACGAATGCAGAGTCCCACACAGGCCAGGGGTTTTGGAAGCCTTTGGGGTTAGAGTTGTAGGTGGTTATGAGTCACCAGATATGGATTCTGGGAATTGAACCTGGGTCCTCTGGAAGAGCAGTACATGTGCTTAGCCATAGAGCCCTCTCCCCAGCCCAATATTTAAAAAATTAAAAGAATATCTGGACATGGTGGCTAATGCCTATACATATAGAACTAGAGACTGAGACAGGAACATTAACTCAGGTTCAAGGCTAGCCTGGGCTAGTATGAGTCCAACTAGGGATACATACACACTAAGGCTTTGTCTCAACAAGTAAGTAGTAAGTAAATCATTCATTCATTCATTCATTCATTCATTCACTTATCCTCTGAACACAATGGTGCGTGCTTGTCATCCCACAGATCTCAGAGATCACAGGGGAGGGATCACAGCAAGTTTTGAGACTAGTCTGTGTCAGCTAGGCTACTTAACAAGAACTTGTCTCAACAATCAAAATATATAAAAATAAAAGGACATAGAAGGTGAGTATCCTCAGGAGGCTGAGGTAGGAGAATCATAGGTTTGAGGCTTAAAAGACTTTTATCAAAAGGGTAGATTGAATATAAGCAATATGATTGTTACCAAGAAAAATCAAGTTGATATACAGGTTCTCAGAATGCCTAAGAGGGCTTGGATACTTAAGGTAGCTTGGATACCAAATCAGTATATAAAAGTGAAATCATTCTCAGGAGCCCGTAAGGGGTGGTCAAGGCACCCCTTGCCACTCTACATGGCCCTAGTCACTCTCACATGGACACGGCTGGACTCAAGACCCCTAGGATTAGGGTGCTAAGAGGAAAAGTACTCTAAACATCTCCCAAAAAGTTCTTCACAACTAAGTAGGAAGAATGAGAACAGAGTGCTGTGACCCACTTGGAGTCGGGTTTAAATGACAGCATAACTGGGCTGGAGAGATGGCTCAGCCATTAAAATCATGTACTGTTCTTGCTGAGGATCAAAGTTTAACTCCCAGCACACGTGTTATGCAGTGGTTCACAACTACCTGTAACTCTGGCTCAGGGGATCAAATACCTCTGGCCTCTTCCAGCACTTAAACTTACATACACATACACCACCACCACTAGCACCCCACACATAAAAATATAGATGGGTGAAACTTAGGAGAAAAAGACACAGTGGTATCAGACATAATAGGTGCCTGTAAATCTAATCAGGAGGAAGAGGCAGAAGGATCACTATAAGTGTTAGGGCAACCTGGGCTATGTAGCAAGCCCTTGGCAAGCTTGGGTTACACCTTGAGAAAAACAAGCCAAAACACACAGACAAACACACACACACACACACACACCCAAAAACCCCAAACAACACCCCCCCCCAAACCAACTCAACCCAAAGGATAGTATAACTGCACGATCTAATAAAAAAGACACCCAGATTCGGGGTCCTTGTCAAACAAAAATCTCCATTAAATTTCAACCCACTGAACCCATACAGCCTTGGAAAGTGAGTGGCTTGTAGGACAATCGCAGGGTCGACTAGTTTTAGCGGGTCTAGAATTTAGGGATTCCTCTCGTTCATGCTTCCCTCTCAAGCATGCTGTGGGAAGAGGTCCAGCCTCTCATAAAGCCAGATGCAGTGGAATTCCTCTAATCCCAGCCCTTGGAGGTAGAGACAGGAGGATCAGAAGTTTAAGACCACCCTTTGCTAATGCCAACTACCCCTTGGTATCTTGTGCTCTCTGTTGCTGCATCACTTGCCCCTCTTTGGTTGAGTTTGTGGCTGATGGTTTTCCTCCGAAAGCCCAGTTACGTTGCCATCTTGTCATATAGAATAAATGTGTAGGGACTCTGGCTAGTTCGAGTGTGCCAAACATGGCTCAGGCAGGCCTTGCCCTTCTCCCCCATCCCCTCTGTCTTGCTAAGAACCTTTAGATTACATTCCTAAAGCTAGCCCCCAAGGTCCCCTTATTTGGCCACTTCCTCTTCTTGAGGCTAACTACGGAGGTCCAGCTATTAAAGTGTTGAAGTCCAGCAATCAAAAAAAAAAAAAAAACCCCTTTGGCTCACTCAATTCACATGCCCAGTCAACACGCCACCACATCTTAGCCCATCATAACACACGCCCTCTCCTTTTTTCTCTTCTTACAGTCTCCATCAAAATGGACAAAGAGAACTGGACCCGGACAGACTAGAGAGCCCTCTTAGATGCTGGGCATCTTCCTTGCCCTGGCAGCTCTGAGCTCTGAAAGGCTGTATCGACTGACCATTAAGGAACTCCTTTGAGATCTCCATAGACAGGCTGTGCCCCTTAAAAGTAAAGCACTCATTTTCTTCTACCGTCATGGCCACACAGTCCTGTCTCCTTGTCATTTTCCTCTCATCGCTCAGTCCCAGGGGCTGCCCCTCTAGCTCTAGAGTCATCCTGATGCAGTGAGTACTCTGTGTCTTGGTGGTCTCTGGAGTCAGTCAGGTGTTTTCCTGCTGGAGGGAGGGTATGTACCACCTGATAACTTCTACCGTGATCGCTTACTGAAGAGTCAAAGACTCAGAACAAAACACCTTGAGGGGATATTGAGAAGGCTCAGCTGTTTAAAGCTCTTGCCGCTTTTCCTGAGGACCAGATTTTGGTTCTCAGCACCCACTCCAGGAAGCTCACAACTGAGGAGATCTGGCCTCTGTAGACAACACTCCCACGCTTGCATACACATAATAAAAGAAAAATCTTTAAGAAGAGTTTTTTTTTAAGCCAGGTGGCGGTGGCACACACCTTTAATCCCAGCACTTGGGAGGCAGAGGCAGGTGGATTTCTGAGTTCGAGGCCAGCCTGATCTACAGAGTGAGTTCCAGGACGGCCAGGGCTACACAGAGAAACCCTGTCTTGAAAAACCAAAATAAATAAATAAATAAATAAATAAATAAATAAATCCTTAGGAGAAAAATGTTGACTAAGGAATACAAAATAGTTTCAGGAATTTCTGCTTAGGGAAAGATTTTTTTCTTTTCTTTTTTTCTTTTCCCAAGATAGTATTTCTCTGTGTAGCCCCTCACTGTCCTAGACCTCACTTTATAGACCACCCAGCTAGAGGAAGATTTCTTAATTGAGACAATACAAGTAACATGAGCAAAGACTGACATTTCTGAACACATCAAAATTAAGCATCCAGGCATGATGGAGCATGCATTTAATACCAGCAATTGGGAGGCAGAAGCAGGCAGAGCTCTGTGAGTTCAAGGCCAGCCTGGTCTACAAGATTATAAAGTGAGTTCCAGGACAGCCAGAATTACACAGTGAAACCCTGCTTTAAAAAAAAAAAAAAAAAAAAAAAAAAGCACCGGGCAGTGGTGGCAGAGTGGAGGTAGAGGCAGGCAGATTTCTGAGTTCGAGGCCAGCCTGGTCTACAGAGTGAGTTCCAGGACAGCCAGGGCTACACAGAGAAACCCTGTCTAGAAAAACAAAACAAAACAAAACAAAACAAAACATCTAATAAATGGATGCTTTATCCAAGAAAAGGCAAGCTCAGAGTCAGCCTGTGTGATCAGACCCAGGTGCAGGCATGTTGAATTTGTACACAAAGGTGGCCTAAGAGAAAAAGCAGCTGGCAACCCGGGAAGCCATTTTCCCCCTAAGAAAAGCTCAAATAGCCTATATGCAGGGATAGGCCCTGCATTGTCTCACATGACAAATTCTGAACACACTTCTGGGTATCTAGCCAAGTGCAGACCCATCACCACAGTCCTGACCCCCTTGCCAGTGCTGTCTGCACCTGTAAAACACAGGGGTACAGTGACACATTCCAGTGCTCTGTGAGCTCTGGGATCTGTGTTCCCTGTGGTCTCCAGTGAGCATCGGAGATGCTGAAGGCAACCGGCCATAGAATTCTTTAGATTTGTCGGCTCATCCCCCAGGAGTTGGTGCTGCCTATCCAAAGATTATCTAGGAGGCAGAAGAGGAATGCTCCCGGCCCATTGGAGGAAACCCCATCCTTCTCTCTTCTAGAGTCTGTAGATCTAGAAGATGGATCGTGGGCTTCCATTACTGGGTGCTCAGGACACCTCACAGCTCCCTGCACCAAGCTCTGTGCTCCTTCCATCTCAGAGTCCCCTTTAAATGCCTGGTCCTTCAGTACTGACTGAGCTTACTGCCCCATGTGTGATGGCCCCTCTGGCAATGTGTAGACAGCCACACACCTGGATGATCTTCTCTGGAATGTTGGAGACAGTGAAGCCGTAGAGACGCACACGCTCTGGGAAGATGCTGGACAGGATTCTTCGGTCTAACTGGAAGGCGATTTCCCCCACTAGCCTCTCACAGGCTAGCTGTTTTGAGTCTGGAAATGACAGAGAGTCTCAGCTGAGCAATAAGTGGAGGGAGTGGTGGGACTGCGGTTAGCAGCCCGAGTATGTGATAAGGGAGCGGGCACCATACTCACATTGACCCCCTGTAGTGTTACTGACCTCGGGGACTGTCAGGTAACTTGTTAGACTTTCGGTGGGGCATCTTCCGCTCCATCTCCAGGACATTCTTCCGAGACTGTTCCTTCACGCGTGGACCTCGGGTGTCATTGACTGAAGCCGAAGAGGATGAGGTGCGGGGCGGGGAGGGGTGGTTGCGTGGAGGAGAATGGGGGTTGGGCACAGGTCAGGTAAGGGATTGGTGCACCCTGGAGGGGGAGTTGGAGTGGGAGTTTCTTGAAGGGGAACCGTTTTCAGCAGCTTGGGGGGCAGGAGCTGGGGCAGAGTTGGGGACTGTGCAAGGAGGAGAGCCTGTTGGAGACCTTTGGACAGAAGTGAGGGGCATTTGTCCCTGGGAAACACCAGTCTGAGTCCGAGTATCCAAGGTGGCATTTGCTGTGGGACTGGATGTGGCCATGGTACTCCTAGGGGTGGTGGTCTGGAGGGGTGCACCCGCAAACGTGTCGAGGGGCTCTGGGTTCTGGCTCGGCTGGGGGTGCTCACTGGTGACTGGGATGTGGAGGAGTGGAAATGAGAGGACGAGTTAGAGTGAGGCAGGATGGGAGCAGGAATCGGCCTACCCAGGGTGCCCAATTACCTTTGGAGGTGGGAGCTGGTCCTGCATAGGCTGAGGTTCCAGAGAGGTTTCCTCGGGGTGGCTCTGCCAGCCGCACTCTTGGTGCCTCTGACAGCCCTACGTTGTTTATGGTGTTGGGCAGTATGTTCTGAGAAACACCTAGAGGGGTAGCTGTGGAGGAGAGCAGGGGGCTACTTAGAGAGACTGCCACTGTGCCTGCCAGGGGAGCCATGATGGGGCTGCTCTGAGATACAGCCAGGGGGCCTAAGAGCCGGCTGCTTGTTGTCAAGGAACCGGTTGAGGTCAGGCCCAGTGAGCTGGCCAGAGTGGTCCCCGGAGGTACAGACATGGGATTGGCCATTTGACTGTTCAAGGGTCCAGTCGAGGGTAAACCCAGAGAGCTGGCCAAGGTGACCCCCGGAGAAACTGTAATAGGACTGGTCAGTTGATTGCTCACGGGGCATGGCACAAGATTGGCAAACTGGCTGTTCTGCGACAAGGGTATCTGGCCAGACAGCAGTGGGTTGAGAGGAGCAGCCAGGGGGTTCACAAGGGAGCCTGCTGCCGGGCTGAGCTGTGGGGTGTTCAACACGTCAGCCAGAGGTGTCAGTGCCACCATTCCCATGTCTTCTGCGCAGGGGTCCTTTGCTGCTGCTGGGGCTGGGGGCAGGAATACACCTGTGGATACAGAAAGAACACTAAGACCCCAGTTAAGCCCCTCTAGATGCAAGTGAGAGACACTCAATGAGCATGTCTGTCTGCTGAGCTAGCTGGTTTGAACTGCCCTCTTTGGGCTGGATGAGGGCATCTGTGGGGGTAGCAGAAGCATTCAGCACGGAGAACATTCTGTGTCACTTTAGAGAGTTCTGGATGTAGGTCTGCCCTCTTTTCTCTCAGTCCCTGAGGCTTGCTGCTCAGACCCAACGCTCTAGTCAGAACGCTGAGTCTCTTACTTGACACTTGCCCTTCCATCCATAGGATGTTCCAACTGCCGGTCTCCACTTCAGTGAGCTGCCAACCTCACATCCAGGAGAAGAGCGGCTCCTAGTGGTTGTACTTTCAGACAGCTAACCTGGCTCTTTGCTTTCCAGCCTGGCCTTAACCTTGTAGAGAGTCACGTACCTACTGGTAGGACCTCCGAGGGTCCAACCACGTGGCCTAGGGCCACACATAGTCTACTAGAGTAGGGGTGCAGGTTCTTGACAGCTAGTTGGACACAGCCATCACCCAGAGAGGCTCAGAATCATTGCTGGCTATCTTTGGACTCCTGTAGGGGAATGGGGCAGAGATCTTATTCTTCTTGGCTTCCGGAACAGACTTCCCTTAATGACTTTTGGGAAGGAAATCCCTCGGAGACACAGTTGCTACAAGGGCAGAGTGCAGAAGAGTTTTTGTAACTATACAATGCAATAATTGGAAAAACAACTTTGATTTTGCTGAGCTGGAGAGGTAGCTCAGTGGTTAAGAGCACTGGCTGCTTGTCTAAAGAACCTAAGTTTGATTCCTAAAACTTTCTCGGCAGGTCACAACGGACTATAACTCCAGTTCCAGGGAATCCAATGTCCCCTTCTGGATTCTGCGGGTACTGCATGTATGTGGTGCACAGACACACATGCAGGCCAAACACTCATATACCTAAAATTAAAAAAAGAAAGAAAGAAAGAAAAAGAAAAAACAACTTTAAAACAAAACAACTCATTAAAAAAAAAAACTACTTTGGGCCGGGCAGTGGTGGCACATGCCTTTAATCCCAGCACTTGGGAGGCAGAGGCAGGCGGATTTCTAAGTTCAAGAGTTTGAGGCTAGCCTGGTCTACAGAGTGAGTTCCAGGACAGCCAGGGCTACACAGAGAAACCCTGTCTCGAAAAACAAAAAACAAAACCAAACCAAAACAAAACTACTTTGGAATCTACCCCTTTAAAAGGATTTTCACTGCTGGGTTTACTGGGTTACTTTTAATCCAACACTGGGAAGCAGGGACAGCTGTTCAACAGCCTGCTTTACAGGGTAAGTTCCAGGACAGTCAGAACTATACAGAGAAATCTTGTCTCACGTGTGTGTGTGTGCGTATATGTGTGTGTGTGCTCTTGTGTGTATGTGTGTGTGTGGTGGATGTGCACACACAGGCTCTCATGGATGTCAGAGGCTTCAGATCTACTGCAGCTGGAGTTACAGGTGACTGTCAGCTGCGTGATATGGGTGCTGGGAACCAACTTTAGGTTCTAGTCAGAGTAGTCTGTGATCTTAACCTCTAAGTCATCTCTCTAGCCCTGAATATGCCCTTAATTTTTGTTGTTGTTGTTGTGTGATGCTCGTGATTGATCCCAGGGCATCAAGCATGTGTGGTAAATATTCTGTTACTGCGCTGCTCAGTCATCCTTATTATGATAAAACAGTACATGATTATTATAGGGAAGGAATAGAGATGCAGAAAAAATATGAACTGCTAATAGCCCATCTCACAGTTTGACAATCTCATCACCTTGGAGACTGTCTCTACCTATGTGTTTTACACAAGTCATGGGCTGGAGGGTTGGCAAGGACTTCCTGAAAGGGGACAAAGCCACCTGGCTTCTGCCATGACTATTCAAGCTACCATTTTAGTGTGAAAGTAGCCCAAAACACTAGAAGCTAGACAGTCTCCATGGCCAAACAGGAGATACCAGCATGAGGCAGCCCCACTGGGACAGAAGGGCTGTCAAGTGGCAGACATGGTGTGTGGAGTATGTGGGAAAAGAGCCTGAACACAAGACCCATGGCCCCCAGAACTGAGCACCTGCCGTACTGCATCAGGGTCATGCTCACCTTGTGACACTTCTATCAGACCTTGGTGCCTCTATGAAGAATATTTAAAAGGCCTTGTGTTGCTGGGCGGTGGTGGCGCATGCCTTTAATCCCAGCACTTGGGAGGCAGAAGCAGGCAGATTTCTGAGTTCGAGGCCAGGGTGGCCTACAGAGTGAGTTCCAGGACAGCCAGGGCTACACAGAGAAACCCTGTCTCGAAAAACTTAAAAAAAAAAAAAAGAAAGAAAGAAAATTGTTAAAAAAAAAGAAAAGAAACCCTAATAAAAATTTCTTTAAAAAAAAGAAAAAGAAAAAAATTGTTTTTTAAGAAAAAAAAAAACCCTAATAAAAGGCCTTGTGGTGGTTTGAATGAGAACACACAGACAGACAGACAGACAGACACACACACACACACACACACACACACACACACACACACCTGCCCCCCACAGGCTCATATGTTTGAACAGTTGGTTCCTAGTTGGTGGAAGTTTCGGGAAGGGTTAAGTGTGGCTTCGTTGGAGGAGGTGTCACTTGGGACAGTCTTTCAGGTTTCAAAAGACTTCCAGCCTTTCCCAGTGTGCTCTCTGCCCCCTGCTTACTGTGAGACATGAGCTCTCAGCTGCTCCTGACTGTGTGTGAGCCACCATCACAGACTCTAACCCTCTGGATCTCTAAACCCGATTCAACACTTTCTTTTGCTTTCCTTACTTCTTTCTTTTCTCCTCCTCCTCCGATTCTCCCTCCTCTCCTTTCTCCTTTTCTTCCTCCTCCTCTTCCTCCTCCTCCACCTCCTTCTTTTTGTTGTTATTTTTGAGACAAAGTCTCTCTATATAGCTCTGGCTATTCTGGAACTTACTCTGTAGACCAGGCTGTCTTTAAATTCACAGAGATCCACCTGCCCCTGCCTTCCAAGTGCTGGGACTAAAGGTATGCACCAACCCCTCTCCTCTCCCCTGCTAAAATCTAGGGCTCTTCGATAATCACATTCTATGTAGACTTCCTAAAAGAAGAGCTGACAGAAAGCAAAAGAATCAAATACCTAGGGTGGGTAGAGGAGGTGACCAGGAAATGGGATATCATTTGAGATGTAAATGAATGGAATGATTAATAAAAAATTAAAAACCAAAAAAAAAAAAAGAATTAAAAGAATCAAGGATCAGTACTGAAGGATACAGTGGACTGTAAGATATAATAAAATAAAATAGTGACTAAGACTAGACTTTGATTAAATAAGTGAATTATTCTTGGGGTTTGTGTGTGTTTTCACTATTTTCATTATGCAAATTTGGACTTTTCTTCTCCCTCCCCACAACGATTATTGTAGACTGGTGAGTTCATCCAGGAAAAATGCCTGCTGCTGAGCCAGATAGCCTTAGTTCAATCCCTGGGACCCATGTGGCGAGAGAGAGAGAGAGAGAGAGAGAGAGAGAGAGAGAGAGAGAACCAACTCCTTGTAAGTTGTCCTCTGACCTCCACATGCATGCTATGGTATGTATGCCTTCTCCTAAACAAACAAATAAGTATACATGTAATAATGTATTACAGATATATAGCAATGCGTTAATAGAATATAAAATGTATACATGTAAATAATTACTTTTGTAAAAAGGAAAGAAATAGCCGGGCGGTGGTGGTGCACTCCTTTAATCCCAGCACTTGGGAGGCAGAGGCAGGTGGATTTCTGAGTTCAAGGCCAGCCTGGTCTACAGAGTGAGTTCCAGGACAGCCAGGGCTACACAGAGAAACCCTGTCTCAAAAAAAACAAAAACCAAAAAAAAAAAAAAAAAAAAAAAAGATATCAAACAGTAATGGGATGGGGTTAAAATGATAATTAAAAAATAATTTGTCTATTTGCATTTAAATAAGAATGATGAGGAAAAAAGGTTAATTGATACTTAAAAGGTTAATTAATATAAAGGTTAAAAAATTTCCTTTGGACATATAATGCCTGGCGTGCCCATCTGAGTTCCAAGAAATGAAGTCTCAGGGCTGGAGAGATGTGGCTCGGTGGTTAAGGGCACTTGTCAGCCACTCTTGCAGCTTCCAACCATCCACATAGCGGCTCCCAGCAATCCAGAGGACCCAAAGCCCTGACTGAGGTCACCAGGTATGCTTGTGGTACTCATATATACACTCAGGCAAAACAGAAGTACAAGTCAATAAATAAACACTTTTGAAAACAGTCTCAAGAGGACTCCAGAGCAAAAGAAACTATGCAAAGAGCTTGGAGACACTTGCTTGCTATTATTTATTTCAAATTGCCAGCTAGAGAAACCTATTTTTGGTGCCCAAAAGATAGCTCAGAGAGGTAAACATGCTTACAGCCAAGCATCACAATCTGAGTTCAATCCCTGGGGCTCACAAGGTGGGAGGGTGGAGGTGACTTTCACAGTCTGTTCTTTTGACTTCCACATGTCTGCCTCTTCAAGTAAATGAGTGTGAGATTAAAAAAAAGGCAGAAGTCTGTTTTTAAATGCATTTTGTTTTTTTTTCTCCTGGTTCTGTTTCTTTTGTCTTGAGTAGATCAAGCAAAAACAAAACAAAGCAGCATTCCTACACAAAGATACTTGTACATAGGGCCAGAGGAATGACTTGCCTATTACATGTGAGAATGTGGAGCCTCCACCACCAAAAATCCCCAACTTGTGCACAAATGATTGTAGAGGAATTATTCATAAAAGCTTAAAAAAAAGAGAAACAAGCCGGGTGGTGGTGGTGCACGCCTTTAATCCCAGCACTTGGGAGGCAGAGGCAGGCAGATTTCTGAGTTCAAGGCTAGCCTGGTCTACAGAGTGAGTTCCAGGACAGCCAGGGCTACACAGAGAAACCCTGTCTCGAAAAACCAAAAAAAAAAGAAAGAAACAACTCAAACCTAAATGTCTGCAGACTGGCAAATAAAATATTTTTCAGTCATAAGCCCTGTAACAAACCTTATTACCGAGTGAAAGGATGCATGTACAATCCCGTTTATACAGACAGTCTAGAACAGGTGAATACATCAGCCATTTGTGAGCACTCAGGGAGCACACGGAAGGTGGTGCGCCCTCGCTAAAGGACCAAAGTTTCTTTTTAGGGACGAGAGTGTTCTAAAGTTGTCTGTGCCAATGTCTGTACACGTAAGTGAATATATTTAAAGTTTATAAGTTGTATACTTTAAACATTTGGACTCGGGGCTGGAGAGATGGCTCTGCCGGTTAAGAGCACTGGCTGCTCTTCCAGAGGTCCTGAGTTCAATTCCCAGCAACTACATGGTGGCTCACAACTGATGCCCTCCACTGGTGCATCTGAAGACAGCTACAGTGTACTTATATACATTAAAGAATTATTTAAAACAGTTTGAACTGGGTGATAAGTGAATTATATCTTTATACAATTATTATAGAAAAGGATGCATCAGGGTCATAGGCATTTAGGGTAACATTTATGGCTCAGACAATTAAGTGTCCATAGCATAGTACTCCAGGCTCTGCAGACGCAGACCCTCCTCACACTGAAAGGCCTGGCACAGACATAATGTCCATAGAGTTTGACATTAATCAGGGTCACTGAGATCAGCAGAGAGAAGCTTGAGTTTGGGAAACTCTAGTAAGAGGGCAGGCCATCACTTGTGGAAGGAGTTCTCCCACTAAGTAGAAATGTACCACCTAATCCACCTCTAAGACAGTCCAGCCCTACATGTTTGATTCTAATGAAAAATGTACAAGCCTTTGATGCTTCAGCCCCTTGTTAGAGTTTGAGTGTAGTCGCTTAGGGATTGTAAATTCAAAAGCTTGCTAGGTTCTGGTACCATACTAGAACCCTATAGAAATTAGAAATTTCATTGGTTTTAAAGAAGATTATTTATTTATTTATTTATTTATTTATTTATTTATTTATGGCTACTCTATTTACATGTTTGTCTGCATGACAGAAGAAGGCATCAGATCCCATTACAGATGGTTGTGAGCCACCCTGTGCTTGCTAGGAATTGAACCTCAGGACCTCTGGAAGAGCAGCCCGCGCTTTTAACCACTGAGCTGTCTCTCTCCAGCCCCAGTGGTATGTTTATCATAATCATCTAGAATTAGGAAAGATAAGTTTGTTACATCAGACCAGGGACTTAAAGGAAAAGCACACCTCTGAGGGTTTATGATGGCAGCTTGCCATGAGTAACTCTTTGAATGCTGTTGGCCTCTCCGGATCTCATGCTCCAGGTCTCCCTGCCAACATTGCTCCTCTGCTCTCTCCCACGCTCGCCTCTGCCTGGCAGCTCCGTCTCTGGGTCTAGGGACCACCACCCCTCCACTTTTCAGTGGCTCTCCCCAGCCTAGATCGGCCAGGCTGTGGCAGGGCTCAGAGGGCCTGCCAAATCTTAGAGGGACACCTGGGGGTCACAGCGCTAGGGGAGGTGCCGATGTGAGGAGGCTAGAGACCGAAGCTGAGAGGAAAGAGTATTAAGAATGAAGGGGAGGCAAGACTTAGCTAAGACGTTCAAATAGGTTTTTCTAGAGAGGTGGATGGATGTGGAGAGAACAAAGAAAAATGAAGGAGGGAGGCTGAGGGGAAGGTCCTCAGGGAAGGAAGACCTAAGGGAATCCTGAGGGGAGAGACCTGAGGAAAGGGAGACCTGCGGGGAGAGGGGTCCTGGTCCTGAGGAAGACCCTTGAGGAATGGAAGGTCTCTAGAGCAGGTTGAGGATCTGGTATAGGACAGTGTTTTGTGGGAAGTCTGAGAGTGGACTTAAGAGGGACAGGTTTGTGATCCAAGAACCAGCTTCTAAAAACATGAGTCTCTTTCAGGGTAGAGACGGGTCCTGTGAATAGGTTAACGTTCTGAGATGGGGAGGGAAGTGGGTGAGAGGTGGTGCCAGGTGGGCATTAGGGTTCTTTCCTGGGAGAAGAAAAAAAAGTGGAGGTGGGGGGTGGTGGGGTGGAAGGCTGCCCCCTGCTGGTGGAAGCATCCACCCCAGCAGGCAGGTAGCACACAGGTAAGGTTAGAAAGCCCAGGAGGAAAAGGATGAGGAGTTAAGTGACAGTAGTACAATGTCTCAGACTTCTCAGCCATTTTACCTCTATGGTCTGTCCCATGCTGACCACTATCCTTGTTAGCCTGTGCCACTTGGACTACCTGTCTCCTCCCCCCCCAACCCCCAGTCTCTCTGAACGAGGGTCTTGCTGTGTAGCCCAGTCTGGTCTAGTATTTGTAACTTCCTGCCTCCCTATCTTTTGTATTGGGAGTATTGGCAGATAGCATTGTGCCTGGATTCTGAGCTGTGACTTCTGTGTGGAGAAGCTAGGTCGGACCGCTGGGAAGAGGGGCTGGTTGTCAGCTTCTGTTTTGTAGTCTTGAGCGCTTAGCTCTCACTTTTGCTCTCTTCTGCTGTTCCCACAGACCTGCGCCCATTTGTCTCTACCTCACAGAGACAGCCTGGTGTGAGCATCTGAGTAAGGCCCAGAGTTCTCGGGAGTAAGAGGTCTGAGTCTGTATTTGCTCTAATTCCATTCCCTATGCGTGAGCTAAGGTCTGGAAGCTCTTGGCAGCTGTATCTCCCTGGGAAGGTTTTCCTTTTGGATAGTCTTCCCGATCTTCCCTTCCTCTTAGCCAGTGCAGCCTATCACAAGCTACACCACCGAAGTCTACTACATGCCTGCCTCAGTAGTAAAAGACAAGAAAAGACACAGGTGTTGGCTTAGGCCTTTGGAAATCTTTTTCTTTTTTTTTTTTTTTCAAGACAAGGTTTCTCTGTATAGCCCTGGCTGTCCTGGAACTCACTCGGTAGACCAGGCTGGCCTCGAACTCAGAAATCCACCTGCCTCTGCCTCCCAAGTGCTGGGATTAAAGGCGTGCGCCACCACCGCCCGGCTGGCCTTTGGAAATCTTACAAATGGGCTAACATTGTTTAGCACAGTTTAACTCACTATATAATCAAACAGTACATCCGGATTCCCTTCTGAGTTCCTACTCCATCTTTATTTCAGATTTTTACATTTTTATTTTCCTGGTGTTTTACCTTCATGCTTGTCTGTCTGCATGAGGCTATCAGAATGGCTGGAACTGGGGTTACAGACAGATGTGAGCAGCTATGTGGGTGCTGGGAGTTGAACCTGGCTCCACCCTTGCTCTCAGAAAAATTATTACTTAATTTTCTCTGAGAGAAAATTAAGTCAATGAGTCTGAAGTTCCCACAGCTCCCCCCCGCCCCCAGTCCTCATGAGTGTTCTTCCTTTTGATCTTCCCTTCAGTGGACATCACTTCCCCCAAGGTCCCTTCAAATTGTGCACAGTCTCCTCTAGCTCCTTCCAAATATAAACAAATTCAGGCCTCTGCCATCTTGAAAAGAAACTCTGGACTCATTTCCTCCCTAGCTACTGCTCTGTCTCCCACTCCCCCTGTGAAGTTAATTTCTATAGTCAACTTGATTGGATTAAGAAACGCCCAGAGGGCTGGAGAGATGGCTCAGTGGTTAAAAGCACTGACTGCTCTTCCAGAGGTCCTGAGTTCAATTCCCAGCAACCACATAGTGGCTCATAACCATCTGTAATGTGACCTGATGCCCACTTCTGTTGTGTCTGAAGACAGCTACAGTGTACTCATATAAATAAAATAAATAAATCTTAAAAAAAAAATACAAACAAAAAACAGGCCGGGCGGTGGTAGCACACGCCTTTAATCCCAGCACTTGGGAGGCAGAGGCAGGAGGATTTCTGAGTTTGAGGCCAGCCTGGTCTACAGAGTGAGTTCCAGGACAGCCAGAACTACACAGAGAAACCCTGTCTCGAAAAAAAACAAAAACAAAAAAACAACAACCAGCCAACCAACCAACCAACCAACCAAACAAACAAACAAAAAAACCACCCAGAGCGTCCTAGAGGACACGGTTTCTCACATCTGTAATCCTAGCACTTAAGAACTGGAGCCGGGTGTCAGGACCTTGCAGTCAATTCTCAGCTACCTAGCACATCTGACAGAAGCTTAGACCACGAGCGTAACCATCTCAACATGAAAACCAACCAAACAAAAGACAACCTAACTTTTAATTTGTCTGTGAGGGCTTTCAAAAGTGGATTAACTGAATGGATAAACCTGAATTGACTCTGGGTTGCACTACCCCATGGCCTGACTGACTAAAAAGGAGAGGGCTAGTTGAGTACTAGTGTTTATGTCTCTCTGGAGACACAAGTGATTCATATCCTCACCCTTACCACATGGGCGGTGGAACCTCTCAAACTGCAACCTAAAATAAGCCCTTTTATCTCAAGTCAATCTCGCCACAGCAATGAGAAAAGTAATCAAATCTCAAAGCCAAACTTCTTGAACTAAGAAGTCACTGTCATCTATTTTTCCCATTTTCTTTTAACAAGGTGATGGCGCACATCTTTAATCCCAGCACTCTGGAGGCAGAGGCATGCGGAACTCTGTGAGTTCGAGGCCAGCCTGCTCTACGGAGTGAGTTCCAGCACAACCAGGGCTACACAGGGAAACACTGTCACACACACACACAAAGGTATTTTTACACGTGTGTCTGCACACATGCACACATTCATATCAGAGGGTATGTGTGGAAGTCAGTTCTCTCCTAGAATAGTGTGGGGTCTAGGAATTGAATATCAGGCTTGGCTGCAAGCACCCTTTCCCACTGAGCCGGCCCCTGCTCTTCCCTCTTCCTTACTTTACCTTGCTCTGGTCAGCCTCTCTCAGTGAGACTGGAATCACTTCTATTGAAGTCATGGATACCAAGTCATTGTTCATGAAAGGCTGTGAAAATATTATGCACTTTTCTTGCTCAGTTGTTGAGCAAGTCTTTGCCTGGCTGATGCCGTTTCCTTTGAGATTGTCTCTTGGCCTCCAAGACGTCAAACTCCTGTCACTTCCTGTGTGTCTTGCCATGTCCTTTGCCAGCCTGTTTCTACCTGTTCTCACTTGCACTTGCCAGTCTCTTGGCACTGTGTACTCTCTCTGCGTTTATGTCCGTGTGAGGGTATCAGATCCTCTGAAACTAGAGTTATAAACAGCTGTGAGCTGCCAGTGCTGGGAATTGAACCAGGGTCCTCTGGAAGAGCAGCTAGTGCTCTTAACCTCTGAGCCACCTCTCCAGTCCAAGAATGTTGTTTTTTTTAGCTTTTTTTTTTTTTTTTTCCTGTGTGTAGCTCCATTCTGGAACTCATTCTGTAAACCAGGCTGGCCTCAAACTTAGAAGATCTGCCTGCCTCTGCCTCCCTGGTGCTGGAATAAGGCACATAACACCACAACCTGGCTTTCCCAGGTGTTCTTAACCCCTCTAGTGGCTTTAATTACCAACAACTTTTGAATCTTTTCTAGCTAGCCCTGACCTCCTCTGTGTGTTTTGAGGGCTCCTGTTGCCTGCAGTCTCTAACACTCTCTCTGTGGATGTCTCACCCCGGAGGAAGACATCCTCCAAAACTGTACTTCCTTTTTCCAGGCTCTCCTCTAACCTTGTCAAGAGCTGTGGGCAGGAACTCAAGTGAAAGCCCACGTGCTGTGTGTCAGAGAGGTTGGAAGTTATTATTCACGCTAACGCTCAGATAATGTTCTTCTTTCTTACTCTGATAAATAAGCCATTGTAATGACCTAGAATAGTACATTTAAATTTGGGATAATTGTACTTTCTGGAGTGTCGGGCTAGGATGTGATGATGCCTTAGGAAGAACTCATGACCCCTTGGTCCAGAGACCCCATCCATCATCCATTTTCCCCACCATCTGGTCTTAGTCCTGTGCTGCAGTGGGCCTGGTATACATGATTTTAAGTAACTACAACCCATGTGTTTAAGATCTCTCTAGACCTCCCTAGCTAAATTTCCTCCTGTGTCCCTCCTGAACTGACGTGGATCAGAGCCCCGGACCAGAGCTTAAAGGAACACGGTGGTCTTAGAAAGAGAAATTAAAGCTTGACTCCATGAGAGCAAATGAAGAATCTGACCTCATGATAAAGGCCATTCACAGACACGGGCTGAGGGAGCCAGGTGTGGTGGTGCAGCCCTGTTATCCCAGCATCCGAGAGGTACAGGCAGGTGAATCAGGAGTTCAAAATTAGCTTGGGCTACAGGAAACTCTTGTACCAAAAGCCAAAAACTGAAAAGAAGGAAAAGAAAAGAAATAAGCTGATGTAACCAGTAAGATTGAGAGAGTGCACAGCAGGGACATGGGTCAGAGCCACCGAGGCAGCTGTGAAGGATTCTCCTTGATGGCCTGATGGTGGCACACTGTGTCTCTTGGGATGTGGCACCCACCATCAGTCATCCCCTAGTCCATTCAGTTAGACATACTCCAGACTGTATTTATCACCTCTCTTTTTTATTTTATTTCATTTTGAGACAGGGTTTCTCGGCAGCCTTGGCTGTCCTGGAACTCACTCTATAGACCAGGCTGGGCTCGATCTCAGAGATCTGCCTGCCTCTGCCTCCTGAGTGCTGGGACTAAAGGCATGCGCCACAACATCCAGACTATTTATCACCTTTTATATCAAACAGTTCGGATTTATTCTTCTTACTAAGCTGGAATGAGTTTCTGTCCACTTGCAGTTCGTGCTATGGTCTCCCTCCCACCTGAATAACTAGAAGCTTCTCCGTAACGTATCTCCCCCCATCACCCAGCTGTGCTTCCTCCCAGCAGATGGAATGATCTTTCTGGGCACAAATGTGGCTACTTCCTGTTAGAAATCATAAACCTCAGCTTATAGCTTTTAGGAGCAAGTCCTTAGCATCTCATTTAATGTTCTCAGTCGGTTGTGATCTGACCCCTGCTGACCTCTCCGGCTGATGGCTCACCTCTCGATGACCCCTAACAGGAACATGTGAGAATAGGACTATAAATACGGGAACAACATACACTATCAGATATATAGCATAAACACAAGCTCCCACACCACGTACACTCATGCATAACACGGCCACTCACACATTTTTAACAGCCACATACATATCTACAACATACCCTCCTCAAAGAGTACATGCTACGTTCTCACAAACTCATGTACGTTCTCCGCACATAGTCACACACATATGTAGTCACATGCACATCATGTGCTTCGGTTGCACACATCAACACTACGTACCCCACACCCGCTCATTACTTCAGGCACTTGAGTACCACATAGACTCTTACACTTTTGTCTAGTTCTCACTCCCGAAGCACTATGCCCAGGTCCTCGTCCACACTATGCTTTCTCCTTAGAATGTTGCTTTCTGCCTTCATCACCAGCTGTCTGAACTCCTCCATAAAGATATGAAATAGTCCAAGGCTTTATTTTATTTATTTCATATGCGTATGAGTGTTTTGTCTGCATGTATGTCTGTGCATGACATGTGTGCCTGGTGTCTGAGGATGCCAGAAGAGAGTGTTGGGGAGTTACAAATGGTTGTGAGCTGCCATGTGGGTGCTTGGGAATCAAACCCAGGTCCTCTGCAGGAGTACAAGGTTCTTAACTGCTGAAGCATTTCTCCAGGACCAAGGATTTAAAATGTAAACCTAGAAGCCAGATGTGGCTGCATGCACTTTGCACTCTGGAGGCTGACATCACCACTTTGAGGCCAACCTGGGCTATGTATTGAGTTCAAGACCAGCCTGGGCCATATAAGAACTTATCTCAAAATCACAAGGGCCAGAGAGATGGCTGAACGAGTTGGAACACTTAATACAAACATTAAGATTTGGGTCATGAGAACCTATGTAACAGCCGGACATGATGGCATGTGTCTATAAAAAGGCAGAGCCTAGGGAATCCCCCGTAGGCCATGGGCTGGATAGCCCAGAGTATACAGTGCAGCAGTGGCAGAAACAAGAGAAACTCTGACTCAAGAAGAAGACAAGACCCAGCACCTGAGGTTATCTCTGACTGCCACACATGCCATGGCATGCACATGCCCTCACATGCAGACTCATACACAAATCCATATTTACAGGTGAATTAGAAAGGAGTAAAATCTAAGCAAGAAGCCGGCATCTAGCTTGTTAGAACTTCTTCAATGTTGTACCTCCTCTGTGCATATTGGTTTTGCTGTCTGGGTTTTTTTTTTGTTTGTTTGTTTGGGGCTTTTGTTTGTTTTGTTTTTTTCCCTGTTGGTGTTTTTTGAGGGGCTAGGGTTGGAAACAGCAGGGTTTCTTTGTGTCACCCTGGCTGTCCTAGAGCTCCCCCTGTAGACCAAGGTGGCCTTGAACTCACAGAGACCCTCTGCTGGGGTTAAAGGCGTGTATCACCATCACCCTACTTTTTTGTTGTTGTTGTTTTGATTCTTGTTTCATCCTGTTATCTCAGTTATCAATGATATGATATTTAAAACAGGAGGTGCACGTGTACTTATGAGTATTGCTAGGGATGTGAAGCGTGCCCACTACGTAAGCCAGGCTTACTGGTAGGAAATCCAGCCAGAAAGGAGCAGGAGGAGGATTGGACACCGCCCGGAAGGACTTCAGCCTCTTAGTACAAAGGCTCAAGTTCTCAACCAGAAGTTAGTCTAGTTAGTGATGAACTGCTGTACTTTTTTTTTTTTTAAATTTCTTTCTTTGGTTTATTTATTTATTTATTGAGACAGTGTCTTGTGTAATACAGGCCGGTCTTGACATCTCTGTGTAGTGAGAATGACTTTGAATTTCTGCTCTTCCTGTTCCTGGCTTGTGTAATCGTACCCAGTTTTATGGTTAGGGATCAGACCCAGGGCTCCATGCATGCTAAGCAAGCACTCTACCAATCGTGCTTGAGCCCCAACCCCTTGTGAAACTGTTTCCAGGGAGTAGTTAGGCCTTCAGGATCCTCTGAAGCTATTTTCACTTGTGCTGGAGTGGTGCGGTGGTAGGTGGATTGCCCGAGGGTGGAGGGGCGGGGCTTGAAGCCTGAGCCCCAGAGTAGCAGTGATTAACGTGAGTCAGGATGTAGATAACCAACTTGGCTTGGGAGCTCAGGAAGAGAGACTCAGCGAGGGTTATTATTCCCAAATGCCATGCAGAGGTGGAGAAGGCACTTAGGATGTTACTCATAACCTTTCCAGAACAGCATTCATTGTTGGGGTCCATTGCCAAATTGTAGAAGGTCTAAACAGGCAGAGCAAAGCCCTCCTCTTAGATAAGAGATTTTATGCCTCATCAGAGACAGAGGGAGAGGGGCAAGCAGGGAGAGTAAGAGGAAGGTCTGTGACAGAGGGCGGGTGATAGAGGGGTGGATAGGCTGTAGGCACACACGGAAAATCATAGAGAGGAAAGAACACAACCTCTAGGACAGGAAGGCTTGTGTAGGGAGGGACATGGATATTGTGAACTACTAGTGTTTCCCCCTTTGAGTACACTTAGAATCTGTGTCAGCCATAGTGTCTATAGTTGGGGAGCTTGCTACCCCCAGAAGCTCTCCCCCTGGTAGCCTCAATGCTGACCTCTCTCTGCTCACAGCTTTCCACCCTTTCAGCACTTCCTTCCTGTCGCTGTACTAGGCTTTGTAGCCTCTGTCATCACTTGGTGTCTGAATGCCACCTCTCTCTAACCTATCCCTGTACCTGGGCTCAGTGAGGGCCATCAGTTCAACTGTATTTCTGTGAATGCTTGCAACCTTGCTGGCTCTCTTCTCTCACCCTGCTTTGGACATCTCTAGCCCCAGGGCTTCTAGCACAGGCTAACAAATTCTAAATCTCAACTTAAGGTCCTGGTTTCTCTCCTCAGCTTCTAGATTTTCTTTCTGGCTGTCACAACAACAACAACAACAACAAACCAGAGAGAAAGATCCTGTGCTGCTGGTGGGAATTAGGAAAGGTTGAAGGCAAGGGAGGACAGGGATGTGGAGCCCGAGGGTTGCTAGTATATTGGACTCGGCGGGGAGATTTGGATTCCAGAGCTGGGCAGTTTTTAGTCTATGATGCTGCTTGGAAGTTAGGTTGAGGGGAAGGTGGTGAGGCAGGTCCTGTCAGGTCAACAGGTATGGGGCCTACGTTGCCCTTTCACCCAATGGTCCTATGTTCTTGTCCTGCCTCCCTCTGTTGAGGCCAATGTCCTCTGTTTGTTATTATCTAAGCCCTTTCTCCACCATTTCCTCAGACCCCAGCATCCTGGCTCTTCCTCCCTCTGTGAAGCTCCATCCTACCCTCCCCGCTGTCCTTGTACCCAGGCCTCTTATAGTTACCCTGATGTTGGGAAGGGCCTGCCGCTGCCTCACCAAGCCCGCTGGTGAACCCGCTGATGCAGAGGCCACCTGCCTGAGTCTTGATCGCAGACTTGAGCTCGTGATTCTCCCGAATGAGCCGTACCAGCTTCTTCAGTTCCTCATTTTCCCGCACCAGTCTCTCTATCTGATGCCGGAGCCCCTCATAACTTGTAAGAAGAGACATGCCCCAGGGAAGGGGAGAGGGTGCAGCCCAAGGGAGGGCAGTGCACCTGGAGGCTGCCCAGGGCCCGGGGCCTTGCCCGGGCTGGAAAAGGGCACCAGAGTCTGCAAGGCTGGCCTAGTGGGCTCTGGGTATTGTGAGGTCAGAGACTATGCCCTCCTCTTTGCCCTCTGCTCTAACAGACCTGTGTGTTGCCTTACCTCAGCCTGAAATGTCCAGACAAGGTCTGGCCAATTTTAATTTCATGGTTGCCTCTTTTGTTATTGTCTTTATCCAACTGCAGGCTAATTGTTGCCCCTGGATTTCCCCTTCAGATAAGTCCTATACCACACCACTTGCCTTGTGTCTGTAAAATTGGCCTCTCAGCACTTTCCACAGGATGTTCAGTGAGTGAAGTTATTGTACCTCCCTAAAGTACCTTGGACAAGGGGTACAACTTGGCCCAGGCATTTGTTGATTGGATACTTGTCGATGAATATTCATTATTCTGCCTTCTTGGGCAGAGTGCTCTCTCCTTTTGAAATGCCTGGATTTCATCCGTCTGCTATCTCCTGAGGAAGCTCTCTGTCTTGTGTACCAGGAAATTGGCACATAATTTCTCTGGCCACAAGTGCTTCATTCCTTCCCTAGCTACTGGCTGAGAGCCTCCGTTAGCCACGCAGCAGGCTCCCACCGCTCAGGAGCTTCCATTTCTGACATGGATTCCTTTCCTCCTATCTGTAGTGACTCTTCCTTTGCGCCTCATCTCTGCTCCTCAGGTCCTTGACTCTTACGGAGTTTCATTCTCTCAGGAGAATAAGATAAAATAACGTCTAAAATAAGACATGATGCTGATCCAGTGGCGCCATCTGTTACTCACTCTACAATCAGCCAGGGCTGAGTTGACTTGGTTGATCTGGCTAGCTAAGCGAGTATCCCTTCTTCCCTCACTGTCCCTCCTGAAGCTGTCCACTTGGTAGAAGACAACCTCCTCCCAGAGGGGTGTTCAACCAAAGATACACAAGTAGCTGTCTTCGCCTGCTAGGACTTCTGAACAAGAACCAGAGCCGGTCCTCCTCAACTAGTTTCAAAAGCCAAGGACTGAGTCCTCCTGACACGCCCTTCTCCTAGAGCTATCTAGAAAGAATGCCCTGGGCCTAATCCTGGGAGCCAATGGAGGCTGATCCTTAAAACCTCCACTGGTTCTGTGGTCATCTTCTCTCAAAGCTTGCCATGGGTCAGGGAGAGGAAGGTAAAGTCCAGTTCCAGACCAGATTCCAGTGGGCAGACTCTGGTAGAAGAGAGTGAAGCTGAGGAAGAGGAGAGCATCCAGGGCTGGGGTCAGTCTAAGTTGGGTGTTCTATCTGGACCTCACAATGGGGGGGAGCTGCCCCCTCCCTCATCTCTGACACTCCATGCTGTAATCCTAAGTCACTCTGGCTTCAAGGACAAGAGTATCTGAGGATCACACACAAGTTCTTTTCATTATTTCTCCTAACTTTATGAAATACGTCTGCTGGATTTCCCTCCAGCATGTGACAATAAACATACCACGGTCTTGTCTTTGAGTTGACGTCATCGATGATGCCTCTGTTCGATGGGTCAGTTTGGGTAATCTAGTGTACGGTGCCCGTGTCTTTGGTCGGAAACTGTGATAAACATTACTTTGAAGGTGTTTTTGTAGTTGTGGTTAACATTTACACAATGCTGACTTTAGGTAAAGGAGATCCCCTCCAATCACATAGGTGGGTCTCATCCAGTCAGTGACAGACTTATGAGCAAAAGATTGCATCATAAAACGCAACTTATCACTACTTTTTTTTTTTTGGTCCCAGTGCCTCTTTCCTCTGTCTGTGCAGGCATTATGTTAGGAACTGGAGACACAGTGCCAATTATAAGCAGCCACCGTGGACTAAATGATCATATTGAGCACATGAAAATGTTGAGTTACCCTTGTGGTAAATGCTAGGAGGTGTAGGTGTAGGTGGGGTGGATGCAGTTGGATTGGAGCAGCCTCACCCGAAGAAGCAATGGTTGAAATAATAAATATCAAATGTGGGAAGTTCCTTCCAGGAGAAGGAATGAGGGAGTATGAGGAAGATGGAGCTACAGACGCAAAGAGTGAAACTATGTGTGCTAGAGAAAGATGGAGTGCCCTGGTCACGACAGACTGATGTTAGGTTGTTTTCAAAAGGGAGTGTGGAACATACTGGAGGGGAAACCCTGCTATATGGTGTGCAGGAAGGAGGTCATGGCCGCCATCCCCATGCGCAGTGAGATATCCTGGAGGTGGATGTTGAAGAAAGTGGTTAGGGCTGAGAGGTCGTTAGAGGTGTTAAATGGAGTGGTCCTTGGGATGATGGCAAGGAATGGGGCCAGGGATGGCCTTGGAGTGTCTGGCCTGGGTAGTAGAAGAATCACTGCTTATAGCAAATCAATAGAGACAGAGGTCAAGTTTAGGAAGGAAATTCCAGGTGGAGTTTAGTGCTACAAGATGCTGGGGATGTGCTAAGCGAGGTGGGAGTTTCTGCTGTGAATCTCAGAGTAGAACATGCTGCATGGGCTGGATAGATGGATTTGAGAGTCATCAGCTTCTGGAGTGGCAAGCGAAGGCGTATGAGTGGATGAGATCAGCCAGGAATTGGTAATGAATGGGAGGCCCATCGTGCCTCAAAGAACTAGGGCAAGTCTGCAAAATACAGAGAGGAGAAGCCACAGACTCAAACGGAATACTCAGGGAGGCCAGGTTTGACCAGCTGCACACAAGGGACCGTTTCAAGGCCGCGGTGCAGCAATATTACCTAATGCTTCTAGGAAGTCGGATGAGACAAGACGGAAGAGACACAACAATGACGTGGAAGTCATTAGTGACACGTGAAAGGCTGCTTGGGTGGGGCGATGTGGTCAACTCCAGATTCTCTGGTCTGGCAAGAGAGTGGGAAGGAGAAGTAGAGACAGGAGTACAGGTGGCTTTCCTCAGGGGTTGGCTGTGTGGAGGAGTGTGAGTAGAGCCCACTTCCTTCTCTGCCACCATCCTTTCTGCAGTAGAGCGTCAGGGTAGACTGCGGTCCCTGTCTCTTAGCCTCCAGCCTCTCCATGGAGCTACAGCCACTCACCCCTCTTCAGTTTTGTTTTGTTTTGTTTTGTTTACTTATGACTGTAGCTCTTTCTAATCTTTTTTTAAAAAATAAGATTTGTTTGTGTGTGTTTGTGTGTGTCCTCAGGTCTTGTGAGTGAAGGCAGTGTTGGTGCCCACAGAAGATAGAAGCAGATCCCTGGAGCTCTGGAGCTGTGGTGAGATTCGAACTTGGTTCCTCTGCAAGAGCTGGGCCATCTCTCCAGCTCTTTCTGCTCTTATTTCCTCTTCATTGCATTTCCCCCCTTACCGTTAGTCTTATGATGTTGTATTTACAGTGTCCTTTGGTACCCAAATTAGTGGGTCTGATTGTGGGACAGAGAGTATTGGAAGTTTGGAGATTGAGACTTATCTAGAATTTACTCCCACCCACCTGGGTCTTCAGGAAGTGAGGTCTGCAGGGTAGGGATAATGGTTGTCCCTTGCTGTCTTCGATCTAGCTTGTCTGGGTTCCTGGGCAGTGCAAACAGGTCAGAACTGTTGACTGCAGGCAGCTGGAGATCCAGCAGGACGGAGAGGAATCTCCCAGCATCCACTTGGGCTTTTCATCCCTCGCAGGCTCCTCAGGAATTCACTGGGAACAAATCTGTGTCCCTTCTTGAATGCTGAGTCATATCTACTCCCTCTGGTTTCCGGTCACTGGGTTTGCACAGTTTGTCCCCATTCATATTTGCCTCATTAGATTCAGTTCAGCGTTCCGGCTTGGCGATCCCTCAGGGATCTCAGCTCCCCTCTTGGCTTCGAATTTTTTTTGCAACTTCAGCAAATGTGCTAAACCTTTTCTTTTCCCTTTCAAAACATAAATTTGCTAAGGAACTGGGGTGTGTCTTGAAGCCTGCCCCTACCTCCTTTCACCTTTCACCGCCTTTCCCTCCCCATGGATGGACTATGATATGCTGAGAGGCAGCCCCTGGGACACTGCCATCCACTGTGCATGGCCACCGCAATAGTACCAAGGCTGGCCATGTGACCACTTTGATCCTGCCTGAAGTAGTTGCTTCTAACTCTGTGGTCTGTCAGCATGTATTCACATCCTGTTGATGGCAGGCGCCTCAGGGTGGAATCTGTCTATTCTGGGAGGGATCTGTTTTACTCAGATACCATCCCACCTCCATTCATTGTTTTTGTTGGTGCTGTTTTTGAAACAAGGTCTTGGGGGCTGGAGAGATGGCTCAGTGGTTAAGAGCACTGACTGCACTTCCAGAGGTCCTGAGTTCAAATCCCAGCAACCACATGGTGGCTCACAACCATCTGTAATGAGAGATCTGATGCCCTCTTCTGGTGTGTCTGAAGACAGCTACAGTGTCTTCATATATAATAAATAAATAAATCTTTAAAAAAAAAAAAAAGAGTAGCCATTGCGGCCGGGCGGTGGTGGCGCTCACCTTAAAAAAAAAAGAAACAAGGTCTCACTTCCAGTCTGGCCTGGCCTATAAACCAGGTTGACCTCGAACTCACAGAAATCTGCCTGTCTCTGTCTCCCTGGTGCTGGGATTAAAAGAGTGTTCCACCGTACTCTGCTTCCGGCTAGCTCCTATTACTGTGTTCCTAAATGATGTCAGTGGCAACTCTTACCCACTCCTGTCTTATATTTCAGAGAACTGAGGGGCCATGAGTGACAGTTATTGAGTGCTTCGTGTCTGCCAGGCGCAGATGTGGCAGTTGATAGGCAAAGTGCATCATGGGACAGGTGAGAGAGTGCTGGGGTATAACCACTTCTCTATTTGCTCAGCATCTTCTCAGCTGTGCAGCTCCAGGCTTGGGGAGAGCAGCATTTCTCTGGGCTTCTTGTCTCACTTCCAGCACTGCTGTTTACTGTAGCTTGTCTCTGTACAACTGCCGACAGATACCTGAGTCAGAACCCAGAAGAGGAGCGTCACAGCATCTCCTGCTCTGTGTGCCAGAGCCCAGCAAAGGTCCTGGTGGAGGATAGAAGGGGCTCAAAAATGTATGAACAAACCACTATTCTTTTTTTTCCTATGAGAACACTATCATAAAACTGAAAAGGTCCCCATCCACTCTCTCAGCAGCCAATAAGAACTTTATTTAAAAAAAAAAAAAACTCAAATGCTAGTTTGGCGTGGGGGCATATTCCTTTAATCCCAGCACTTGGTAGCAGAGATAGGTGGATCTCTGGGAATTTGAGACCAGCCAGATCTACAATGTGAGCTCCAGGCCAGCCATGGCTACTACATAGAAAAATCCAACAGGCATGGTTGCAACACATCCTTAATCCCAACACATGGGACACAAAGTCAGGCAGAGCTCTGTGAGTTCAAGACTAGCCTAGTCTATATATAGGGAGTTCCAGGTCATCCATGGCTATATAGTTAGACTATGCCTCCAAAATAAATAAATAAGTAAATAAAAATTAAAAATCCAAATGGTGGCATTGTCTAGACAAAAATAGTGTGTGCATGTTTGTATTATATGTAGGCGTGTGAGTATATATGCACATGTATGTATAATGTACATGCAAGTGTACATGTATGTTTTTGTGTGGCATGCATCTGGAGACCAGAGTGTGACTTTAGATGCAGATAGCCAAAAAAGGCATAAGTGAATGTGTAAGGACTGGATGAAGTCGTGAATGATGTATTGTTGACATGTGCAGGCCCTCATGCCTGAGCCCAATGCCTCAGACTCAGGGAAAATTGTCAAAGCCACTCTCCTCACCCCAGGGGTGGGTGATGGTGGGGCTCAGAATAGACAAAGCCTTCCTCTGGTCAGTGTGTGAATGCTGGCAGTGTGCAAAAACTAGCAACTTGTTTGTTTGAGACCAGGTCTCATATAAGCCCATGGTCTATTTATTTTGGAGATGAATCTCAAGTTTACTGTGTAACCAAGGACGATTTTTAGCTCCTCATCTTCCTCTTCCACCTCCCAAGTTCTGGGTTTACTGGCATGTGCCACCATGCCCTGCCTTACTGGATTCTATACCACATTCTCCACACGTGTGCTGTGCGACCTAGGTGGAGATCTTATGGCATAATAGCTTTACAGTTTGCATACAGATTGGATATCTTCAAAAAGGCCAATCAAAGAACTCTCATTTGCCTTCTAGAAAATTATGCCCTGGAAGCACAGACCTGGTCTGAAGTCCTGACCAGTTTCTTAAACCAGATACTGACAGGGGAACTAGTAATTCAGAGGTTCAGTAGACTTGCGTGTGTATGTGTCTGTGTACATGTGTGTGTGGGTGTGCCTGTGTGTACTAGCATGTGTGTGTTAGCATTTGTGTGTGCATGTGTGGAATGCCACGGTACAAGATCTCTAATGATGTCCATGTGGACAGTGTCTTTGTCGAGAGCGAATTATAATAGGTGCTATGCGGGCCGTCTGGCCTGTAGAGCCATACTGCAGAGACTTCCTTGTTTATCCCTCTTTGGCTGAAGGTTGGCAAGCTAGAGGTGGGTCTGGCATGACAGAACGGCAGCAGCTGCTGGGGAGGGTTGTGTGTTGACTGGCAGAGTAGACAAGGCATTAACTAGGTGCTCTTTTTTAAAATAATTATTTTCTTGACAGCAGTGTCTCATCCCGTAGTCCTGGCTGGCTTGGACCTCACTATGCCATCCAAAATAGCATCAAACTCAAAGCAATCCTCCTGCCTCCTGAATATGGGGATTATACCTGTGCGCTCCCTGTACTGGGTTGTGATCTTGGGAAGGCAGATGGTGTTCAGGAGAGTCAGGACGTCTGTATATCTATACAAGGCCCATGGCTAGGAAGAAAGACCTTAGTGAAAATACATGGTGGCACATGCCCTTAATCCCAGCACTCTGGAGACAGAGTCAGTTGGATCTCTGTGAATTTGAGGCCAGCCTGGTCTCTGGAGCTAGTTCTAGGACAACCAGGATTATAAAGCACCAAGAAAGGTAAGAAAATCTCCAGAGGTCTTAGCTAGAAGCAGAGATTTGGGGGCATAAGACCTGGTTCACATCCCCAAGATTATCCCTCGTGGAAGTCTTGGGCCCAAAGGCAAAGACCAGGAGGCTCTCTGAGGCATTAGAGGCTTGAAAATGTCATTATTGCTGGTTTAATAGCTGCTTTTTGTTTTGTTTTGTTTTTTAACAAAGCAGGAAGGATCAGCTCTGGAAAGCCGGCAGGGTTAGTACTCAGTCCTACCCACCAGGCAGAGCAGGCTGGCAGAGACCTGCTAGAAGAATGGGGTTGTGGTTCCAGAAGCTCAGACTGTGTCTTTGCAGTATAACACATTACTATAGAGTTGACAATGTAAACAACACACCTTTCTTTCTTACAGTTCTAAAGGGTAGCAGCAGAAGAGCAAGGCCCTGGAAGGTCTGAATTTGTTAGGATCCCTTCCTAGCCTGCCAGCAATAGCCATATTCTCCTGTATCCCCATAACTGGAGAGAGAGGGGGGAGCAAGGTCACTGGGGTCCTTTTTCATTTGTTTTTGTTCTTTTGAGACAGAGAGTATATACACACACACACTATATATGTATATGATGTATATGTATACATACATATACATACATATACATATATATACATATATATACATATATATACATATATATATATATATATATATATTACAGGCTGGCCTTGAACTCATAATCCTCCTGCCTCAGCCTCTTGAGTGCTGGCCTGATGAGTATGTCCCACCATACCCAGCTGTGGTGTCTTTTTATAAAGACACTAGTCCCATCCACGAGACCTGAATCTCAAGACTTAATCACCCCCCCATACCATTACTTTGGGGCTAGGATTTCAACATATGCATTCTGAGAGTACATAAACTGTCAGTCTGTAGCAAACTCCAGGGCGCCCAGCCTCGGGCCCATGCTGTCTTTCTCTGTTTTCTTGTTATTACCCCTTCAGAACTCAGCCTGTGTGCTGCCCCTTGGAGGCCATAAACTGGTCCTTTCCCATCAGACCTGTTACTCTCCCTTCAGCAGCAGTGCTTGGATCCATGCCTGATCCCTGAGTTAAGTGCTGTGGGTCTGGCCCAGTTCCCCACCTTCTCCAGGCCTCCATCTCTTCATGCTGGGGCAGGGGTAATAACATCCTTCCTCTTGCTGTCCTTGGGAGCACTAGATAAGGTAATGGGGGTAAAGTGGCAGCACTCTCTGCCGGAAACACATTTTCTCATTAAACCGTCCATCTGGAACCTGCCAGCTCCAGGCACATGATGTGTTCTGGGGACAATCAGTGAGCAGCCAGGCGTCTGAAGCCTCATTCTCCCTCTGTTTATACCGCAGGAACTGCTCATGTGGCCTCACCGGCAGAAGCTCTCGGGGACACTTGAGCTCTCTAGCCCGATTCCCTGCTTGTAACACTCCCCCGGCCTGGCTGGGGGAAGACAGAAGAGCACAGATGTTAGACAGGCCTGACGTGTTTTTTTATTTACCTCTGTGTGGATGTGGGTGTGGGTGCGTACTCGCTCACATGGAGATGACGGAGATATGAAGACTGTGGTATGGGACTTTGGGTGTCCTCTAACTCTCTCCACCTTCATTACTTGAGACGAGGTGTCTCGCCTTGTTGGCTAGTTTTTATGTCAACTTAACACAAGCTCAAGTGACCCGGAAAAAGAGCACACCACTTGAGAAAATACTCCCACCAGCTTCGCCTGTGGATAAGTCCGAGGTGAGTTTTATTGACTAGTGATTTATGTGGGAGGCGTCCCCCCAGGTGGTCTCAGAGGTGTGTAATTAAGCAGGCTGAGCAAGCCTTAAAGAGAAAGCGAGTAAGCATCACCCCTTCATGGCTTCTGAATCAGTTACCCCACTTTCAGGTTCCTGCACTGACTTCCCTGCATGCGGACTACGAGGTGCAAGCTAAAATAAAACCTTTCCCCTCCAAGTTTCTTTTGTTCATGGTGTTTTTTGTTTTGTTTTAAGATTTATTTAGTTTACATATATGAGTGCTCTGTCTTCATACACACTAGAAGAGGGAATCAGATCTCGTTATAGATGGTTGTAAGCCACCATGTGGGTACTGGCAACCGAACTCAGGACCTCTGGAAGAGCAGTCAGTGCTCCTAACCACTAAGCCACCTCTTCAACCTGTTCATAGCGCTTTATTGCACCAGTAGAAACCCTAACAAGATGTGTGCTGAACCTGAACCCCAGTGATCCTCCTGGTTCTGCTCCAGACACTGCTGGAGTTACATGTTGTATGTAAGTGACCATGTTCTGCTTTCTATGTGGATTTTCAGGATCTGCACTCAGGTTCAATCCTATGGAGCCATCTCCCCAGTCCACAGCCTGAGAACTAAGAGTTAGTCATGGCTAGGTAACTGTGAGCTACGTGACATATCCCGTGCTATAGCCTATTCCCCAGAAACAGCAGTGCTGCTGGTCTGTGGCTACAGAAAGGAGGATACTTAGGTAATTCTCCACAGCAGCCATTGAGAGCCAATTCCTACAGAACAGGGAGCACAGCAAAGTCCTGGCTGCCATAGGACCAACCTCCTAGCAGGAGGAGGGATGGCGGTCCTGTGAAAGGATAACTGTGTATATATGGCAGGCAAGGTTATATATCATGAGCAGAGAGAGACTAGACCAGGAAAGGGGAGAACAGGGGAGACCACTGATGGAGGACTTGAAATGGCTTCCCTAACAAGGTAATGCTTGACAGGAGAGTTGGAGGTAGGAAATTGAAAAAGGGCAAAACTGGGACATTTTTGTCTGTCAGTAGAAGCCACTCCCACCAAGCTTGACAGCATTAGATCCCCAAGACTCACATGGTGAAAAGAGAGAGCCGACTCCAGCGGATATCCTCTGACATCCATCCATCTACAGCGGCACCTGTACACTACCCCCAAAACACAAAACAAATAAAATGTGATTTAAATTATTTATTTATTTATTTATTTATTTATTTATTTATTTATTTTGGTTTTTCAAGACAGGGTTTCTCTGTGTAGCCCTGGCTGTCCTGGAACTCACTCTGTAGACCAGGCTGGCCTCAAACTCAGAAATCCGCCTGCCTCTGCCTCCCAAGTGCTGGGATTAAAGGCATGTACCACCACTGCCCGTCTAAAATTTTTTAAAGACAGGTGGTGGTGTCGCATGCACCCAGGAGGCAGAAGCAGGCAGATCTCTAAGTTCAAGGCTAGCTTGGTCTACAGAGTGAGTTCCAGGGTAGTCAGGGCTCCACAGAGAAAACAGGTCTTAAAAACAAAACAAGACAACAAAAGCAGAGGCAATCCTGGCACTCAGAGTCTGCAGAAGCAGATTCTGTGAGTTTAAGGCCAACCTAGTCTACATAGAGTGTTCCAGGCTAGCCAGGGTTACACAGTGAGATCTAGTCTACATAAATAACATTTAAAAAAAATAATTTTTCAAACTAAGGGAGAAACAGTACAAAGACCCAGGCTGGGTATGTTTGAAAATCTTCAAGGCGGCCCACAGATGATGCAAGAAAGGTCACAGGAAGAGTAAATGCAAGTCAGCGAATACCAGTCAATGTGCTGACAGAAGTACTCTGTATTTTACACACAGGTAGAAGGGCCAGAGGATTTGGAGTAAAGGAAGCGGCTGCTCTTAGTCTATGACTGGAGGCACCAGACTACAGGAGAGTAGCTTGGTTAGGTTCCTTGGATCCGTTACTGTCACTTCTGAAGGCTCTTGGCCATTCTGTAAAGTGTCAAATGAACATGGCCTGGCACTAGCCACTGTCTTTGCTCCTAGCCCCAGAGTGAAGTCCAGGCCTCTTGAAACTTCACCCCTTTGGGTGCCAGTCCCTTCCCTGAATATTCTCACTGCTCCTCACCCTGTTTCCTTGACCTGGGTGGTGTGCCCTTCCTCAAGTCACATGAGCCTTTCAGTTTGTTCCTCCAGCACTGTAGGACAGTAGGCCTGTCTGGCACCTCAGACACACTGAGCCCATGAAGCTGAGACAGCTATGGAGGGTGCTGTCGGGCTATCCTGCTTCTGGGTGCATTGACCTTCTCTCCAACTCTCAGCTCAGTCCAATTGCAACAAATCCTTTAAAAGCAGTTTTCATCAGGGATCTCTGCGGGCAGAGGGATTGGCAGCTGGCTGTGGTGGGTTTAGTAAGAACAGCACCCATAGGCTCTTATATTTGAATCCTTAGACATCAGGGAGTAACACTTATTTAAAAAGGATTAGGAGGTGTAGTGTGACCTTATTGGAGGAAGTGTGTCACTGGGGGTGGGCTTTGAGTTTATCAAAAGCCAAAGCCAGGGTCGGTGGTGGGCTCTTCCTGCTGCCTATGGATCTGAATTTAGAACTCTCTGCTACTTCTCCAGCACCATGTCTGCCTGAGTGCTGCCATTTTTTTTTTTCTGCCATGATGATAATGGACCGAACCTCTGAAACTGCAAGCCAGCCCCAATGAAGTACTTTCTTTTATAAGAGTTGCCTTGGTTATGGTGTCTGTTCACAATAGAACAGGGAATCAGTGACAATCTAAGGTGTTTTAATACAGCTCAGCATTTTACTGGCCATGTCCTTCCGGGAGTGTGAGGTCATCTCAGACTGGATTCCTTCTTTGTGAGTGGGGTTCACAGCACCCTCACTTGGTTATCTAAAGGGACATCTATAAATGGTGAGTGTAAATGAACCCCAATAATGAATACAAATTTCTACGACTCAGGTTCTTTCCCAGCCTCCCTGGGCTGGTGGGGGAAGGGCTACTGAGATGGCCTGAAGATGCACCATCCACACTAGCTTATTCTGATCCAGGTTAGGGAGCTGAATCTCAGACAGGAGGACAGACATAGGGCTGAAGTCCATCCTGTAACACTGCCACCCTCCTCTGCAGCTACGAAGGCCTCCTTGTCCTTGACCTTAAGCTGGAGACAACTTTGCCAGGTCATGTGTCCCTAGCTGGGTTGCAGCCAGATCCCAGTAGCAGATATTACCCCAAGGAAGCCTGGCTTCTTCCTGGACTCATGGGCCAGCCCTTCCTGCAGTAGCCTAGGAATTAATCCTCTGATAGGATTCAACAAAGTCGAAAGGACCTTTCCAAAAGCACTTCCTAGAACTTTGGGAGGAGCTTGGCTCTCTGACAAACATTTTCAGAGCTCTTTGGTAGGGAATGATAGATATCTGCTTTAGCCAATCAACTCTCAAACTCTTCTCTGGTCAGTTGTTGGCCCCACCCCTGGGGGGGTAATCCCACTTCCTGCAGTGGTGACTGTAGCTCAGATGGGAGTCTGTTTTTTTTTTCTTTCAGTCTTTTGGGTCCTTAGACACTTTTGTTACACTTTCATGACAGTGATAGCTAGAAAGATCTTTGTCTGGTACAGCTGGGATGGTTGTGTTTTGGGAAAAGCTGATTAAAGGAGTAAGTCACCGAACAATTTTGCTGGCATGTTTTGGGATGCAAACTGGTTTCAGCACTATTGATATATTTGGGAACAATTGGAGCTGAAAGCAAATGTTATGTCTCTGTGTTTAATTATGTCCACCAGAAACATTATGAGAAGGACTGTAGAGATGGTTCAACAGCTAAGAGCCCTTTATGATTTAGTGGAGGACCCCAGTTCTGTTTGAGCACCCACATGCTAGTTTACATGTTTATAACTTCCGTTTTAGAGGATCTGACACCTCTTTTGGCCTCAATGTATGCCTGCATGTATCGATATACACATATGTGGTGTATATCCATACATGCAGGCAAAACACACATACACATAAAATAAAAGTTATATGAAAACAAAAAGCACCTATTAAATAAACCACAACCCCAGAAGGACACACCAGACACACACACCTTGGGTGTCTCCCAGACGCCTTACAACTGGAGTTACATCTTTCCACCAGATTTCAGGTAACTCACTTTGAAAGAGCCCACTTCCACAAGCAAACTTTAGATCTTCTTCATGGTAAGCGTCATTGTTTTGGTACAGTTTATGTATTTCTTTACCATTTAACATCTATAAAATGACTACCATTTTTATTTGGTTCTTATCACTTGATCTTTTATTATTATAGTCTGTAACTGGGTCATATGGTCATGCTGTTTTTAGTTACTGTAGGAACTGCTGTCTTGTTTCCTCCAGCACTGGTCCTACAATCTGTGCAAGAGGACTCCAATTTCTCCACATCCTCTGCAAACCTGTTAGTCTCTGTTTTTTTGTTTGTTTGGTTGGTTTTTGTTTGTTTTTGTTGTTGTTGTTGTTTTTGGTGGGGGGAGAGGTTGGGTCTCAAACCCAGGGCCTGAAACACACTAGGCAAGAGTTTACTATTGCTCTGTGCTCCGAGCCCTTTTTTGGTTCCTTTAAGAAAAGATTTTAGGCTGTTTTATTTTATGTCCATGAGTGTTTTGTCTGGCTGTATGTGCGTGCATCACATGCAGACACGGTGCTTGCAGATGTCAGAACCGGGCACTGGGTCTCCCGAAACTGGAGTTACTGTGCGTTGTGAGCCATCATGTGAGATCTGGGAACTAAACACTGGTCCATTGTAAGAATAGTAACTGCTCTTAACCTCTGAGCTGTCATTACATCCCCCACATTCCCCCACTCCCCCATCCTCCCCTGCATCCCCCGAGACTTTACCTTAAAACAAAAAAAAAAATTTTTTTTGTTTTTTTTCGAAACAGGGTTTCTCTGTATAGTCCTGGCCATCCTGGAACTCACTCTGTAGACCTGGCTGGCCTCGAACTCTCGAACTCAGAAATCCGCCTGCTTCTGCCTCCCAAGTGCTGGGCTTATGGGCATCCACCACCACACCCAGGTCCTTGTTATTGTTATAGACTTGAATACTTGGTGGAATTTTCCATACCTCTTTTACTTTTTACCGCTTCCACTTCTATTTTTCCCTAATAATCATGTTTGTACTAAAGACCGTGTTGTTTTTCCATTTTTGAATCACCTCTAGGTCTGTTTCCATCATTTGACTTTCTCTTGGTTGTTAGCCAGACAATCCTATAATTTGAAGTACCTAGTAAGTTTAATGAAATGACAGATGTTGTGTCTAGGTGATACTATCTTTTTAAAAAAGAAGGAATTCACTTCATCTACTGCCAGGCACAGGGAGTGGACTAATTTCCCATAACTGCTTGGGCAGGGATGGGTGGAGCCTGGGTTGTGGTTTTGGCTGCCTCACTTCCTCCTCTAGTTAGAGCCCTCCAAGTTTCCAGAGAAGAGCCCAGGAAGTTACCAGGCCTTTATGTGAATTCTGGTCTACTCAGGGCAGCTTCTGTCAACTACACAGCTGCAACTATTTTCTCACAGGCTGCTTGCGGTCACATGACGATCACGTGATAGGAGAGCCAGGCTAGCTCTGAGACACATTCAAAAGCTAGAACTTAATTGCCCAGAAGTCATGATGCTGTTTGGGATCAAGAGGAGGGCTTGAACCTGATGCTAGAGTTATCCTAGGACCAGGAAACTACTGGGAGGTGGTGAACCACAAGCCAGAAGTGGTATGGAAGAGAATAGGTGCAGAGGGGCCTTCCGGTTAGAGGTGGCAGTGGCAAGCGAGACCTTGTGGTTGACGAAGCGCATCCAGAGGGCAGGGTGCTTACAAGGAGAAGCAACTCTGTTACTGAAGAAATGGGGGGAGCTGAGAAATTGGAGTGGGGGCTGGGGAGGGGAAGAAATAGGTAGATCTGGCCATTCTGAAAGGTCTCCAGTGTCCTGCAAAGCCTGAGACAGAGTAGCACCTGAGGAGTGATTGGGTGTCAGAACAGGCCCCAGTGACCTGGGGAGGAACTTCTGGACCCCACTGGAAAAGGGGCCAATTTGGTCTGCGGGCCTGATGCCAGATCTCCATCCAGTCTCTTCACTTCTGACCTCCTCCCATCCCTGAGTTCCAGTCCTCCCCACCTATCACCAGTTTTCCTGCCTCTTCCCAAACCATTTTAGAGCCATTGTTGCCTGCACAATATACTTCAGACACTTGAGCTAGCCTCAGCTTCCAGCCTACAATGGGCTACCCTCAGCTTTGACTCCCTTGCTCAGTCCATTCTTCTCCCTCTCATTCCGGGCACCTCCCACAAACATGACTCTGTGCTACTTACCAGGGCCTTAGTTTTACTCCTTTTATGGCTGAGACACCACCCACTGATGCTGACGGTCAGCCAGAGACCACCTTGTCATTTGTCCTGAGGCAGTGGTGCTGTGTTAACTTCATTCATTCCTCGCTTGATTGACACTATGGTGTGCCAGGCTCTGTACTAGGTGCTGGGCTCTGCGTAAAATTCATTTCACAGATCCTGCTCTGAAGATGTTTCCAATCTAGAGATGCTGAAGAGTAGCCCTGGTGAGCCAGAGGAAATGTGTGTGTGTGGGGGGTAGGGGGGTGGAGGGGGGATCTGAGCTGGCCTCAAGGAGCTGAAGTCTAGAACTATGCTTTGCAACAGGCAGCAATGATAACGTATGTTGCTCTGAGGTAAAGAGGTGAACAGTTTTATTTCCATAAATGCCTGGATTGTTTAGTTTTGAAAACAAGATGCAATTGTTACTTATGCAAATAAGTCTTTGGTCTTAGCGCAGTTGACCCTGTCAGTGCTCTCTTGGGCACATCTACGGTTTGACCAAGTTGGATCACTACCCCTGGAAGCCTGGGTAACTCTTGAACCATAGACATGGAGAGAATACTGCTTGGTCCTTCCGACAGCTTGAACAATTCCTATGGGTTTTTTTTTTTCTGTTTAGCTATGATTAAGAGGGGGTCTTGAAGGACCCATCCGGACGGACCCTCATTGAGAGGATATGCGCACGACATCAAGATTGAGCAAGACAGAGATCATCGCCCGTGACCTGTCGTCCACGGAACCAGGTTGATGCTGCCATCAAGAAGGCAGTTGAAGTTCATTACCATCAGCTGAAAATTGCAGAGGATCCAGAAGTGACTCCGCAGGAGACTGACACAGCTGTCAGCTCCCCTGCCTCCCCCTATGGTCGACCCCTAGACTTCCACGCCCTCCAGAAGGGTTCCTGGTATGCCTGGCTTTGCCCTCATTTCTCTCGCTAGAGAGCTTGGCCTCTTGATCACCACAACAAAAATTGGCTTTTTCCTAAACCAAGGCCACCCTTGATATGGCCGCTAACATTGGGGAGCCTTCCTTTATGACAATATTACACCCCAAACTGACAAATGGTTGGTAACTTGAACATATACAAGAGACTAGGATGGCTGTGAGTTAGCCCAATGACGGGATTATTGTAGGTCCACTTCCCAGGGGCCCACCCAATGCAGCCGAAAAGGAGTGCGTGGTGCTGGGAGTGGATGCAGCCTACATGGCCTAAGACAGGGCTCTCACCCTCCTTTCACCCACATGAGAGTCCCTTGACGTTGCCCATCGTCGACAGCCTAAAGCCTTCGACCATCGATGTGACTCGTCTCACATCAGTGTTTTGGGGTTGTGAACTTGTCTAAGACCCCCCATAATTAGACATCCAAATTCAAAACTCACATAGTTGGGATTGAACATAAGACGCCTTCTCTAACTAAACAGAGAAGGGGGAGATGCCAGAAGCCAGGACCCTCGCCCTTACCCTTACCCCCTACCTTTCCCCACCTGCATAATGTCCTCTGAAGCTTGGCAGCTGCAAGATCCTGCTTAGCAACTGCAGATAGACTCAAAGCAGAGTACCATGTCTTCTTAAGAATAGCAGGGAGACCATAACTCAAGCAGTGTACCATATCTTCTGAAGAACTGCAGGTAGATCATAATTCAAGCAGTGTACCATATAGACCATGACATGTTTCAAGGCACAGGCCAAGAAGATTTTGTACTTTTCCACCACCTGGACCCTCTTACCCCCTCCCCTTGTAAAACATGCTATAAAAAAGCATTTCATGTTCAAAAAAAAAGAAAATAAAAAAATATATATTATAAAAAAAAAGAAAAAAAAAAGAAAAAAAAAGAAAAAAAAAAAGAAAAAAAAAAAAAGAGGGGGTCTTGGTTTGTTTTGTTTGTTTGTTTTGACCCATCGTGGTAACAGTGCTGCCTCTTCTGCTGTCAATGTTTTGTGAAATTGTTAAAACAGAACATCAAGCCTCTATCTGTGGGGACCAGACCAGCTCCTAGCAACCCCAGTGTCTCTATCTGTGGGTGCCAGCCCAGCTCCTAGCTACATTGAGACCTCACAGATAGGACAGGGCAGATCTCAAGTGTTGGAAAGTGCTTTTCTTCCTCTCTTGAAGAGCAGCATCATCTCACATCTGATTCCATTCAACTTCACATCGACTTTCTGAGCTTTTTAAATAAATATTTTCATGTGCTATGTGTGTTATGTGGAGGCATGTGCATGCTGTGTTGCGTGTATGTAGGTCAAGGGACACACTGGGTGTCTGTTCTTGCCTTCCACTTTGAGATGGGGTCCTTTTGTTGTTAACTGCTGCATCCTCCAGGCTAGCTGGGCTGCAAGCATTTACAGATTCTCCCCTCTGTCACCTATCTTGATGATGCGTGAGAATTACAGACGCATGCTACCATGCCTGATGTTACCCTGGCCCTGGGGTAGATAGTTCCTTTGCTTGTGACAACTGTTTTCCTCACTGAGCCATCTCCACAGACCTATATAAACACTTTCACTTACTCAAAATGCTTGTGTTAGCATCAGGAGCTTGGTTTCTGTTTTGCTTTCAGCGAGAGAACCCTCTCTGGGTACTGGCCCTTCCAGTCAACCTCATGAGCTTAGGAACTATTTGCTCATAGTCCTATCACATCTCAGATGCCTGCTTGCTGCACCTGTTCCTGCCAGAGATCTCTAGTTTCTCTCTGGGTGTATCTCCTTGAAAACAAACCCAGTAGCCTTGCTGAGTGTTTCTCGACTGTAGGACATTTTCAAGGCCCCTTGTTTGGTCTTTATCTCCTCCAGTTTTTAGCTGTTCCCAGACAGCCTCTTCCCCAACTAAGTTTTCCTGGGATTTTTCTGAGGAAACACCACCGTTACTCACTTTGCGTTGTGATAACCCCTGGGCTACCATCCCAACTTGCTTGATGTTTTAACAATGTGAATGGCCTCTTTCCTCTGTGAGCTAGCATCAGTTGAGCTTTGTTTTCGTGGTGCTGGGAATCCAGGCCCTTGCACATGCCTAAGCAAGTTATATTGGGCAAGTTCTCAACCATTGAGCAACAACCCCAAACCTTTAGGTTGATAATTCTACTAGACAACATGTTTACAGAACTTGCCACAATACTCTAGATGAGGAACTGCATCTGCTCAAAGGAATACCAGAGGGGAGGTGGGGGAAAGTAGTTTTGTCACTTTGTGTTACCAAATGACTAAGGTTAGCTGATAAAGTAAGGCAGACTCCAGGGAAGGGTTCCTAGCAGCAATAACCCCATCCCACCCCCCCATACCCCCCCCCAACACCAGAAGGCCCATCAAGAATAGACTATCTAGGAGAAATCTCTTGGTTTGTCTGAGATCAGGGTTAGGGATGAGAGTAGGAAGGCATGAGGGCAGTTGGCAGAGCCTGGATGCCAGAACGAGGAGTACTGGCTTCATCCGGATGGGTAGACGGGTCTTAGGTGGGTGGGTCATGGGAGCCATGGTTCACATCAAGCAGTCTGGTTTGTAGACCTAAGATCTAAATGAATCTGAGGTTGGCTGGGGAAGGAATGAGATAGAACGGAGGAGGGGATGGCCGCCTCTGGCCTGGGGAGATACTGGAGAAACCCCAGGTTTTGGGGAAGATGCTTGTGGCTTGGCATAGACTGCATCAGAGGTGCCTGTGGGCACTGGGTGGCTTTGTGGTGCACATAAGGAACTGATGCTAGTTAATTAAACTAAATACACTCATATATTGCCAGGAAGCAACAGCCTAGAGAGGTTCGTATGCCGATCAAGATGCAGAGTCCTAGGGAAGAAACCTGTAGAATCAAGGCCACTCTGACCTTGTGGTTTCAGGAGGCTAGGGGATCGAACTGTGTTGAGATCTAGGTATCAAAGAGCCTTCTGTGGGGAGGTTAGGACTCACTCCACTTGTGCAGAGCCAGACTTCAGGGACTTGGATAGATGAGGACTCCAAAGATGATGTGGCAAGAGCAAAGGCCGGAGGAAGAACAAGCAGGCCTGAGGAAGTGGCACCAAGTGGCAGTGCCAGGGAACCAGAGGCCAAGGAGCCTGCCTAGCGGAGCCATCCCCATTCGGCTCTTTCAGGGTTTTGCCAATGACCTACGCTGCTGGTCCTGGGCAGAGACATAGGGACCTCACAAAGCCCACTGCTGTACTGTGCTGTACTGTGTTCTCAGAGAGTAGAGATACACACAGCCCGTCTACTCCGAACTGTGTGACCTGGCACTGTGCCCCTGTGCCTCAGGAGCCCTGTCTATCAGTCCAGATCTCAGTGCACACCTTAAAATGCAGCTGGAAAGACAGCAAGGAAAAAAGTAGCAGTATTTCGAATTAGCTGCTGTCATTAGCCACTGTTGTCAATGCCTGTCCAGAACTTACCATCAACCAGGGCAGGGCGGTGTTGAAGCCCCTCCCATACCTCCTGGAAGAAGTAGTTAAGTGAAGAGAGACAAGGAGAAGCAGAGAGCAGAAGATACCCTTTTTATTGGCATTTTAACAATGGCAGCATGAGAGAGCCTCCTCCCATGAAACATGCCATCCTCTCTGCTCCCGGGGCTCAGCACAAGAATGAGACCCCACCCTGCATGCCCCTCAGAAGGCAGGGTGGTAAGGGGACACGGGTACTCTATGCCAGGGGAGCTGGGACAGGAGGGAAGACGTGCACCCTCACCTCTTGGTATGATCCTTCTTCTCTGGGACCTGGTGTTGACCCCAGACCCTGGAATAGGCTGGCAGACAGGGCTCATGCAACAATGAGTGGACAGAAGGTGGCACAGAAATGCAGCCCTGTCACCCCTTAGCAAGGGCAAAAGGGATAAAAGGGGCCATGCTGTGGCCATAGAGGGTCCGAACGTTAAGTATTTGCAGTGTACATACAGGAGGGCGAGAGGGGCTCCCCCTGCTCCAGGCCATGCCTGGGGACCAGAGGGAGGGAAGCACAGATGGCATTGTCATGCCAGGGGCATGGGTCTGAGCCAACCATGCCACCTGAGCTGGGGTTTGTTCTACTCCTTGGCACGGCCGATGATGGTGAGAATATATAGGAAGATGTTGATGATGTCTGTGTACAGATTCAGGGCCGCAAACACGTATTCTTCTGGGCTCAGGGACAGCTGCTTGTTCCCCAGGAGCAGCTGGGTGTCCACTGCCAGGAACTAGTGGGTAAAGACACAGTCAGTATTCAACAGTCTATTCACTCACCCTGCATCCCAGTAAAGGCCTCCGAAAACCCTCACTCACGCAGGTGAAGAGCAGAGCGCCCAGCGAGGCGTACACAATCTCCAGGATGCGGTTCCGGATGAAGATGCAGAGTATGGCGAAGATGAAGAGCACCACCACACTCACCAAGAGCACGCCCATGCACGAGGTGAAGTCGTAGCGGGTCTGGGAGGAAGGGAGGGAGTGAGGGAGTGAGGGAGGTGAGACTGTGGGTGTTGCGGGCTCTGGGGGTAACCATCCTGTCTTAGGTCCCCCTCACCTGCATGGAGAAGATGACCACCGTGAAGCAGACAGCTGTGGTGATGCCCACGGCCATGATGACTGCCTCTGTGTTGTAAAAGCTGGCTATCATGCCCACCATGTAGGACAAGCTGACCGTCAGGATCGACTGCAGAAGAGGATTACAGGGGTCCTTGGGTGTGTGGAGCTGCTCTTGGTCCAACCCTGTGTACCTCCCTTTCCTGTTCCACAGGCCTAGGGGAACTGGGCTCAGGTTTGGGAGTTACCAGAGCAACAAGGTTCCAGGGATGCTTTCGCCGGAAGTCCCCACAACAGCTGAGGACAATGAGGGAGATGAAGAAGATGGCGTAGGAGACATAGTAGGTCCAGACATTCTCCCGGACAAAGCCCTTCACCTCCCCAACGAAAGTGAAGACGGCCACAGTCGACAGGGTCACCGACAGCTGCAGGGTCAGCACCAGGAACACCTGGGGAAGGAGCCAATCAGAGCCCCACCTCGGCTGCCTCCCCATGGCTCCTCCCAGCCCACACACTTGCCAGGCCCAACCTTTCTGATGAAGGCCTGGCGAATGCTCTTGTCCCAGTTGACAGCGTGGAAGTCCTGGTTGTCATAATAGGATGGAGGCCCTTCCTCCTGGTAGTTCCCATGCTGAGGTGCTGGGGACACAGAGGCTGGGTCAGTGTCCCTTGAAGGCACTTGGATCCCTGCCCCGCCCCTACCTTTCCCTACACTTACAGCCAGGGTCTTGGAAGGGCGGTGGCTGTCCATAGGGGTTAGGGGGGAAAGGGCTCTGTGGGTAGGGCCCCTGTGGGTAGCCTCCTTGTGGGTAGGGTCCTTGAGGGTAGCCACCTTGTGGATAGGGGCCGGGACCATGAGGATACCCTGGTTGACCATAGGGAGAGGGCTGGAAAGGGGCCTGTGGATATGGGGCCCCAGGGTATGGAGGCTGAACATAGGGAGGCATAGGGGCTTGGGGCCCCACAGGATAGCCAGGGTTTGGGGGAGGATAGCTGTCCCCAGACACCAAGAAACTCTTTTCATGGGACATGGCCTCAGGTTCTGTGGCTGCCCCTAGAGGAGAAAAAAAGAACAGTTAGCTCTGAGAGATTGAAACCAGTGACAGCCATACCTGCTGTGGAACCCAGGAAGAAAAAAACCACAACTGGCCATGACCTTTGTACAGGGCTGTAGGAAGCCACAGAACAAGGAGTTGGGGAGCGTTGGGTGGGGTGCGGGAGACTGATGTGGACCCCTTGGAAGGGGCTCCTCTAGATCGACCTGGGGTGGGGGATGGGAGGAAGAGTGATGGCTGTCAGCCTCAGCTTGGAGCTTGGGAGATGCCTTCTCTCCGCTGTGGGTCTTTCAGGTCAGAGCTCAGCAATGAAGGGTCTTGAGTCACGGCGCAGCGGCTAGAGAGGCGTGGGGGTGTGCCCTGACCCTCCCCTTCCTATCCATCCTATTAAGCAGCTTGAAGGGGCCAGCGCTAGCGGCTATTTCTATCCGAGGAAATCCCCAGGCCATCTGTGATCAGCGGGAACCCTGACCCTCCTCTTAAGCACAGGGACGAATGTCCCTAGCTCCGGGTACTGAATGCAGGCCTGTATTGGCTGCTAAGGTGTCTGCTAGTAGGGTACGCCAGGAACAGCGGGGTGCGGGGGTGTGTGGGGGATGGAAGCGACCAGAGGGCGTTCAAGGGAACAAAGCGGGGAAAGGGACGACGGAGGAGGGGGCGGTGGCTACAGAATGCGCCCTCAGGGTGGATGGGCCCTCTTGTCTGGCTGGGGGTCGCTGAGCCTTGGGTCTGGGCCGCTACAGGGAGCTGCCACCTCCCTCTTGCTCAGGGCCTCCAGAGCTCCCCACCCCCAATGATGCCACCAGGCTGGGCGAGCGGGCCGCGAGTCCTGTCCGAACCAACTGACCCGAGGCGGCCGCGCTCAGTAACACTGGGAGGGGATGGCCGACTGGCAGGGGGGCTGCGGCGGCGACACGCTCCTGGGATTGGTCGGGGGGGACTCACCGCTCCCGGGAGCCAGAGACCGGTGCCTACGGTGTCCGCTGCGCAGCCGCGCGCGGTGATGGCCGGTGCGTCCGCACCTGCACCCGCTGGGCGGCCGGGTTGCTTGGGCCTGCGCCTGCGGCTGGGGAGACGCAGGAGAGCCTTGTGACTGGGCGGGCCTTGTGATGGGGCGGGGCCTTGTGATGGGGCGGGACCTTGTGATAGGGCGGGGTCTTGTGATAGGGCGGGGCCTTGGGGCGGGGCGGGACCTTGATGTAAGTCGAATGTTATGACCTGTCCGGGTGCTTCTGAGCCTACAGAAATTGCTCAACCCTCTTTGCCTAGGCAATCTACTATTTCTGTAGGCGACCTAGGTCAGAGTCCTGAAGCCTGCTCTTTCTGACCAGAGTTGGTTGGCATCTGGCATGGGGGCTAACGACTTCGGGAAGCCGGACTCTCTTTAGCTTATGTGGCTTTCTATTGATGGATTCAGGGAGTCAATTCCGGAAACCCGGGATTTACTGAAGCCTCCAAGGACTCCCATCTCTTCTTGGCTTTTCCTTTTGAGACAAGGTCTCAGTCTGTAACTACAGCTGACTTGGAACTCACTATGCAACCCAGGCTGACCTCAAACTTGTGGCAGTCCTCCTGCCTCAGCTTTCCAACTAGGCTTACAAACATGAGTCACTACACCCAGACCTTTATTTGCTTTAAAATACAGCATTCACACCTGGGTGGTGGTGGTGCATGCCTTGAAGCAGAGGCAGGTGGATCTCTTGAGTTTGAGGCCAGCCTGGTCTACAGATTGAGTTCCAGGATAGCCAAGCCAGCACTGCCTAGTGAGACCCTGTCCTGAAAAACAACAAAAGCCACAGCGTTCGTTTTTATCCACACCTATTCCAGACCAAGAGACTTATCGTTTAATTGTCCCATTCCCTCCATACTCTTGTCACTTGCCTCAGATCCTTAAAATAATCTTGTCAGGACGTAGAGGTGGGGCCAACTCCCTGCCTCAATTCTGGAATTGGGGGGCAGGATGTGTGAGGGGAGTGCTTCTTGAGGTTTTCCCATGGTCCTCAGAGTCTTGAGGACATCCCCGTTCGGTTCTCTTCTGGTTCTTGGTGTATGGCCGCACTGAAGACCTTATAGTAAGTAAGGTTGGGAAAGGGTTCTCTCCTGTGTTCACAAAGCGCTGACCGTTTAACAACTGGATCTAATGAAGGTATGTCCTTGATCCAGAGCTGCTTTCTGCACATGATCCTGGTATAAACACGCCCACCCACCATGGTTACTTATAAATTCTAGATGTGTTCTGTTGCTGTGAAAAACACCCTGATTTTAAAAAGCAGCACAGGGGAGGAATGTTGTATTTGGCTCATGATTCCAGGGCACCATTCTGGAATTTCGATCAAGTCAAGACAAGAACGCAAGCTGCTAGTCACTTGACATGCACAGTCAAGATCAGGAAACCATGTTACGTGCTTGCCTGCTCTCGGTTAGCTTTCTTGTACAGTTTAGAGAAATGGTATTACACACATTCAGGGTGCATATTCCACCCTCAATAAACTGGAAAATCCCTCATAGATATACCCACAGGCCAACCTGTTCTAGACAATTCCACTCTAAGACTCTCTTCCCAGATGATTCTAGGTACTGAGTTGACATTAAAACTAACCGGCACAGAAGACATTATCAGTGTAACATTCAGTTCACAGAAATTCCTGAAGATTTAACAATGGCAGTGACGTGAGCTGTTTTCATGCATCCCCGCCTGTGGCAGGCCTTCTGTAGCATGCATTCATCTAAGTAAAGTTCGGTGTGCTAGAGGGTGGTTACGTCCTGTAAGCAGAAACCATAGAGCAGACAGGACAGGGTTTTGTAGAAACAGACTCTCATATAATTAATTAGTGGGCCCTTTAAGAAAAACAAAACAACAAGCACAAAGTTGACTATCGGGCCTCAGAAGGAGCCTGGACAACTTTAAGGGTTTAGCTCCATGTTAGAGCTGTCACTAAGGGTTAGGTGAGGGAATCATGGAGAAGGGATAGCCCCATGTGGCTCTGTGGGGAAGGCTAGGTCATTCGGATTTAAAGATGGTCCAGGGATACTGCTTTAGGCAAGAGCTGAGGCCTGAGAGGTTGGAGCCAAATAAACATCCGGGTGTCGTGTATGAGAAGGGATTAGAGAGACAGGAACTGGGAACAATTAGACTTTAGCTTTCACTGTCATTGGCGGTGGGATTTGTAGCAGCCACTGGTCCCCTGTCAGCTCCGTGGAGGAGCCACAGTGGGAGTGGCAGAGAAGGAAAAAGGGTAGTGTGGCCCTTCAATAAGTCTTGGAGGCTCTCGATTGAAGGAAAGGGAGGTAGTGGAGATTCAAGGACCACAGGTTTAGATATATAGACTGGGCAAAACCCATGATCCTTTGGAAGAGCAGCAAAGTCCGAGCTGGCATAACTGGAAGATGTGGATACAGAGCAGCAGTAGTTACAGCCTCGGAGATGAAAGAAGCAAGCAGGCTATGGTAGTGAACGGGAAAGTGACTTCTAGAGGCACAGCCTCCAATCTGGGCATGGTTGTACACGCCTATAGTTCCACATTCAGGAGACTGAGACAGAAGAATCCCTTCTAGTTCAAAACCAGTCCAGCCTGCACAGTGAGTTTCAGGCAGTCTGGGCTACAGAGTGATACTGGTATCAATAATAATAATAAATAATAAATAATAATAATAAAGGCAAAGCTTAGGTGCGAGGCCTGGCCCTCTGAGTCCTGTCTGTGACTCCAGCTCCCCTTCTGTGTAAGGATTAGTGGCAGAAAGGGATGTCAGCACAGTGGCTACCTCTGGGACAATGATGACGAGCAAGGAGTATAGGAAGAAGGACTAGGTAGACGTGGGCTGAAGGAAATCACGAGAAAGGAGCTGTGTTATGATTTGAGCTTTACACTTTTAAATAGTCACGTTGGTTTGTTTGTTTGTTTATGCGTGCACCTGGAATGCTGTGACATACATGTGGAAGACAGACAACTTGCAGGAATCAGCCCTTTCCTTCCATCATATGAGACCCAGGGATCAGAACTCAGTTTGACAGGCTTGGCAGAAAGAGATTTTTTTTTTTTAAACTTGTTTCTGGGTATGAGATTTTTGGGGGCAAAGGGTAGAACTGCTTAGAAGCAAGGCTGGTTATCTTCTGGGTTTGAAGTTTTCTAAGAGGCAGCCCCAGCAAGGGGCCAGCCTACAAGATCAGTGATGCTCATGTCTAGGACCCAGGGCACAGAAACCTAGAGATTCTTGGGGTGGGAGTGGAGGGTGAGATGCTGACAGTGTGACAGTATCTCAAGCATCCCATAGGGAGGGTGATTAGTCACAAAGAGAAGCCAAGAAAGAAGAGAAAGTCTAGGAGCCATTTGGTCCACCTTGCTAGTCAAGAGGCTAATGGGTGGGCTGGCAGAAAGGTCCTTAGAAGTTCCTTGTAGACCGAGGGTTAAGGCTGAAGCAGAAGAGGAAACTCCAGAAGACTTAAAGCCTCTGACTTAGCTCCTCCCTCTTTCCTTTCCCCAGTCAGTTTCACTTTTGCTTTCCTACCAGGCCTTCTGCCTGAGAAGGACAGCAAGCCTAACCCGACTGGCCTGGGACAGCTGGGGTGAGTGTAAATATGGGGTGTTGGGGAGCAGGTGGGAGTCTTGGAGAAAGGACTGAACAGGTGAAGCGGGTCCCTTTCCTTGCCATGTGTTGCACCCCAGGATTCTGATGGCAAAGGTGGAGGCAGGGGCAGCCTTAGAGCTCCGGGGACTGCCCCCTGAAATACCAGATGAGCTGCTTACTCTGTACTTTGAGAACCACCGTCGCTCTGGTGGAGGACCTCTGTTGAGCTGGCAGAGACTCGGCTCTGGGGGTATTCTCATCTTTCAAGATCCTGCAGGTGAGGGGGTTGACTCAAGAGGTTGCCAGGGTGCCCTGAAGCTTTGCCATCTCTGACACCCAGTCCCTGCTCACAGATGCAAAGATGGTCTTAGCCCAGGCAGAGCACCGACTACATGGGGTGCAACTGAGCCTGAGGCCAGCCCCACCGCGTGCCCCTGGACGTGTGCTTCTCCAACAAGTGCCACCCGGCACTTCACCTATGAGCCTGGAGCAACATGTTCAGGCCTTGCTGTGTGCTGCAGGGCACCCCGTGCAGACTTGCCATGCCCTGGCCAGTCCTCGGCAGGACTGTGCCCTAGTCCAGTTATCTGTGCCCCTTTCTGAGGCAGGTAAGAGGCACGTGAGAGGCAGGGTTGGGGGCATAGCTGCTAGCTAAGGAGGATGCCTGAGTTGATTCATATACTGCCCTCAGAGGTCTATGCCCTGGCGGAACAGGCCCAGAATCTGCCCCTGAATGGAGCCACCGTGTCCTTGGCCTGGGTGCCCCAGGCCCGAGCAGTACGTGTGGTGGACAGCGCCGCTCCTGTGGACCTCTTGCTCCTGGAGCTCTACCTGGAAAATGAGCGTCGAAGTGGTGGCGGACCCTTGGAGGGTCTGCGCAGCCTCCCTGGGCAACTGGGCACTGTTGTCCTCTTTCAGCAGTGGCAGGGTAAGTGGCATCTGAAACTATAAGGACCCTTTCTCTATGCTAGAAACTCAATGTGCTTTCTGTCTTCTCTCTTCCTCCAGTGGCTGAACGGGTGCTGAAACAGAAACACTGGCTACAGGGCTCTGAGTTGAGCCTTGTCCCTCACTATGATGTCTTAGAGCCAGAGGTGCTTGCTGAGGGCATCTGTGGAGGAGGTCATTCACCTATGCACGAATCTGGAGTCACTGATCATGTTCCAGAAGCTGGAGGGCTGGCTGGGGCTCTGACTACGACTGTGGGCTCTGGGGAGGCACCAGGACAATTAGGAACCCTTCTAAGGGCAGGTCCGGTAGGAGCTCCAGGACAAGTTATGCCAACTGACTCAGGATCTGTGAGGTCTATGGAGCAAGAGGAGCCTATAAATCCAGGAACTATGGGATCTCCGGAGCAGACTGGTTTAATGAACCAGGCAGTTATGGGCTCTGCAAGCTTGGTAGATCCAGTAGAAAGCTTTACAGAGCTCCCAGAGCAAGTAGGACCCATGACCTCAGAGTCAGTGGGTATTCAGGAGCAGGAGGGCATGGTGGAAATGGTGATGTCGATGGAACTAGGGGCCATGCGCTTCCTGCAGCTGTATTATGAGGACCTTCTTGCCAGCCTGGAAGATGTTGCCCTTTTCCCACTTGAAGGAGTGGATGTGACTGGCTTCCGGGTGAGTGACACCCCCCGCCCCCGCCAAGATCCCCTCAATTTTGCCTCTTCTCTTGCTGGAGTCCAGGTTCCTTTCCTGTGCTCTGAACCTATAAACTGTCCTCCTTATGGTCCCCCAGCTTTGTGGAGCCAGGGCCCCCTGCCAGGCAGCCCAGGAGTTGCTGCAGAGTCTTCTGGGCAGCATTAGCTGTCACACAATGAGTGTAAAGCACCCAGGCAGTGCCAGGTTCCTGCTGGGTGTGGAGGGGCAGCACCTTCTTCACAGCCTGGAGACTCAGTTCCAGTGTGTCTTCGGGACAGAACATCTGGCCAGCGCCACCCTGGACATAGACCCTGAAAGGGTGAGATGGAGTTCTGCCTTTGTCTTTTTTCTCACATGCCAAACCTAGACGCCCCCTCCTCTGCTGTAACCCTGACATCCTCTTCCCACAGACAGATCCCACTGAGGCCCTCCAAGTCCTCCACGGCCACAGTACAGTCATCGGTCAGGAGAACGTGAGACTGGGTAGGACTCCTAGGGAGCCCTAGTATGTCCTGTGATCTTTTCTTAACAATCCCCTCCCTGCTCTGACCTATCACTTGTTCAGTGACCTCTTTGTGGTCTACCCTGTACCCACAAATATAATCTCCATCTTTTTATATTTAGTCCAATTCACCTTGTTGTTTTTCATCATCAGGCCCCTGACTGGGCCCAACCCTTGACCCAGTGGCCTCTTTTTGCCTTTAGAGGAAGTCCGAGAGCTGTTGGCTACCCTGGAGGGCCTACATGGGGAGGACAGGGAGCCTCTGGAAATGGAGGAGAAACCTGGAGAGCCAGAAGAGCAGGAGGAGGAAATCCCTGCACTTGAGGCTGAGGAGGAGCCTGTGGCCCTAAGCACTGGGGTACCTGGGCAGTTAGAAGACGAAGCCACACTGCAGCTGGCAATCTACCGGTCCTTGGAGTCTCAAAGCCAGGTGGCTGATCAACTGGAGGCTATTGCACTAAGGCGAGCCATGGCCCTCTCCCTGTTAGAGGCAGAAGAGCCCCTGGATGAGAACACTAGGGGCAGGGCCCAGCTGGTGGTGCACACATCCTTTGAGCAGGATATGGATGAATTGAAGCAGGCATTATCAAACGCCTTGGAGGTACACCTTCGGGAGGAGACAGTGAGTCTCCAGGGGCGTATGCTGCCCTCAGAGCTTGGGGCTCGTCTGGAGAGATGTCATGATGTGAGTGCTACCCTCCATGGTGACCTCGTTGTCCTCCGTGGCTTTGGGGTCCAGCCTGCCCGTGCAGCTCGCCACTTAGCTGCTCTGCTTGTTGGCCCCTGGGACGAGAATTTGACCTTTCCTTTGGAAGCCTCAAAAAACAACTGTAAGTCTGTACCTTGGACTTGGGGAGGGTGGAATGGGTTAGCTAGTGCTTGAGACATGGCCCTGATGTCCTCTGTTCCTGTGTGTCAGTGTCTGAGCAGGGGCTGAAAGAACCCTTGGGCAGGCTGGAGCCTCTGGAAGAGAATTCCAAGGAGTTCCAAGATGTGGTGCAGGCCTTCTATAACACCCTGGATGCCGCCCACAGCAGGATCTGCATTGTCAGAGTGAGTTCTTGTCCTGTGTTGCTGGCCTTGTTCCCTGTGTACGGAACTTCTCTTTACATTGGGGTCAATTGACCAAAAACTGCTTAAAGTGGATATGTTGAAAGCTTATAGAATGCATTGCTATACCCATGCCTGGCTCCAGGAACTTGGACATGAGCAGGGGCATTAAGGGAGTGACGAAAAGACACAGGGTTACACAGGGATGGGGTCTCGGCTCTTAGATGGAGAAACTGCAGCACCTCAGAAGCTGAATGTCTTTATCATGTAGAGTAGACCAGGAGGTAGGGTTATTGCATACAGTTACACAAGGAGGCAGGGTTATTATATACAGATAAATGAGGATTTATGGATCGAGAAGGCAGGTTTAGCACATCTCTGTTGGGAGTAGTCTTTGAGCAATAAATATTCTAGTGGAGAAAGCTATGGTGGATATTTTTCTGCACACACCATCAACATCCAGATTTGGACAAGAGGAAGGCTTTGCCATGCCTCTGAGCTTTGCAGGTAGAAGGTTCTGGGGCCCTTGACATGGCTGACTCACGTCAACAACACACATTTAGTCAGTACTTCGTTCACTCAGTGTTCCTCTGCTCTCTGCAATGGATAAGCACCCCTTCTTTGCCTGGAGAACATTTGGAATCTGAGGAAGATAAACAGAAGGGTATAGGGATTAGGGATCTGACAGGCCTGCCTGAGTGAGGCTCTCTACTGGGGACTGTAGGACTGTCTGTGCCACAGTTGATACCATCTGGTGGCCAATGTGAGGATTACTGTTCTTGTTCTTATGTGTATGGGGGTGGGGGAGGGGCTTTCTGTCTCCAACAGAGGCCTGTTCTGGCAAAGGGCTAGCTCCACCTTCTCTCCGTGTAAATAAAATAATACCCATTTGTGTGTGTGTGTGTGTGTGTGTGTGTGTGTGTGTGTGTGTGTGTAGCTAGGGAGAAAAATGTGCATACATATATGTATTGTATATGTTTATAGTGGCTACTTCTCCTGCATTCTTGCTAAATTTGGCAAAAATGAACATGGACAAAAAAACAAGCTAGTATTAAGGAGTGGGGATCCTTAGAACCCCCTCCCCAGCATTCCAGGTAGATGAGAAAAGAAGAGCAGAGGTAGGTGGATCTGTGTGTTTGAGGCTAGCCTGGTCTACATAGTGAGTTCTAGTCCAGCCAGAGTTACATAGGGAGATTCTGTCTCAAAATACGAAAATAAATAAATAATAAATAAATGGCTGGGAAGAAGAGAGGGACTGTCGGGCTAGTCTGCTACATGTGACGAGGGAACAAAGAACATGCAGAGAGTGACAACAGAGACAGCTCTGGAAGTGTGCTAAGGAGACAAACAGTAAGCTAGAAGAGAGAACACGATGACCGACAGACTTTTCACCCAGAGGACTGCATGCGCTCATAGATGGGCTAAAGAGGGATGACCATAAATGGGTAGAAAGGACAGGTGTGGGCTGGAGAAATGACTCAGCGATTACCAGCACTAACTGCTCTTCCAGAGGTCCTGAGTTCAATTCCCAGCAACCACATGGTGGCTCACAGCCCTCTGTAATGGGATCTAACGCCCTCTTCTGCTGTGTCTGAAGACAGCGACAGTCTACTCATATATATTAAAAAAAAAAAAAAGACAGGGGAGTTGTCACTGTGCGGTAAGACTGGGCAAGGTGCTCTCTCTCCACTCTGGATGCTAAAAGTTGTGGGTGGGGCTCGCAGCCTCAGTCTTCTCCTAGAGATGGCTGGAGATGCAGGACTTCAGGTCTTCCCCGGAGGTTAGGCAGGTCACCAATGGGCTCCAACAACAGCTATGACCTATGACCATAAGCATCACAGTCACAGCGGCTGCCATCCCTCTGTTCACAGCCTGCTGGCTTTGTTAGTAATAGTTGTTATGGTTGTTTACTGGAATCTTCTAGGAAGTATATGTATCACTATGTATCACTTAGGATGGCACATTTTCAGGGTTTTTTCCCCCCCTGGTATTACTTTAGAGATTTTTTGTTTGTTTGTTTGTCTAGTTATACACAGAGGAATAGAATGGGTTTTCTTTCTTTTTCTATCATCTCTTCCTCCTACCATCTCATAATTTGGACATTTACAATGTTTATACTATGTAGTTGACGTGCATAAGCCAACTTCACTTTATAGTCTCTGTGCTTTGGCTCTGTGTTGATAAGGAAAAAAATACCTACCCTTGGATCACAACCAGGTAAATGTAACCGTATTTGTTAAACCTGTGGGAGTTTGCTGGGTGGTGGGCACACGCCTTTAATCCCAGCACTCAGGAGGCAGAGGCAGGCGGATCTCTGAGTTTAAGGACAGCCAAGGCTACACAGAGAAACCTTGTCTCAAAAAACCAAGAAAACAAAACAAAGCAAGGCAAACAAGCAATCAAAACTGCAGGAGCTGGAGAGACTGCTCAGAGGCTAAGAACATTTGTTGCTCTTGCAGAAGACCTGGGTTTGGTTCTCAGCAGCCACATGATAGTTCACAAGTATCTGTAACTCCAGTTCTAGGGAACCCAATGTCCGCTTCTGAACTCTGCTAGCACCAGACATGTGTGTGGTGTACAGAAAAATGTGCACGCAAAGCACTCACAGACACTAACAAAATCTTTTTTTGGCATATATTATTTTCAATTTTTATTTATGTTATGTATATACATAACATAACAAGTGTTTTGCATGCACATACACCCGTGCACCATGTGTGTGCCTGATACCCAAGGATGCCAGAAGAGAGCATCATATGGGTCCTGGGAATTGAATCCACCATGTCCTTTAGAAGACCAGCCAGTGCTTTTTGACTACAGAGCCATCTTTCCAGCTCAGAAAAAACAAACAAACAAACAAACAAACAAACAAACAAAAAACAAAAAAAACCAAAAAACTAGCTTTTTAAATTAAAAAACGAAAAAACAAAAACAAAGCTGTGTGAAGTCTGGAGAGGTGGCTCAGTGGTTAGGAGAGCTTGCTTCACTTTCAGAGTTCTGGAGTTTGATCCCCAATACCTGCCATGGTAGGCAGTTCACAACTGCCTCTCACTCAAATTCCAGGAGACCACTGATGCCCTCTTTTGGCCTCTGAGTGTACCTACACATACACACATACAGAAATTAAAACATCAGAAATCTTAAAGAGGGAAAAACGAAACAAACACATACAACAAAACACAACCTTACAACCCTGTGTGGTAGACTAAGAATGTAACTCAGCTGGTACAGGGCTTCCTGACATTCACAAAGTCCTGGGTTCAGTTCCCAGCAATGAACAGCGGGGCGTGGTGGCACAAAATCCCAGCAGTGAGGGGCAGGAGGATGAGGTCATACCTCAGCTACATACTGAGATCAAGACCAGCCTGAGATACATGAGACTATGTCTCAGAAAGCAACAACAAAATAAGAAAGAAACAACATTGGATGAGAGGATGTTCGGGGATTTATTGTCTTCTTTTTTATTTTGTTAAAACTTGTTTCTTCTGAGTCATGCTGACTTCTGGGCAAGCTGACCCCTTGCCACCCTGATATGTAGACTCTGCTGCTGTGTGGGCATGTCTGTGAGTGGGTAGTGAGCATCTCTGAGTTTTAAATTATAGTAACAACCGGGGATAGTGGTAAATGCTTGTAATCCAGGCACTTTAGAGGTTGAGGCCAGGGGATACTTGAAAGTTTGAGGCTGGTTTACATAGTAAGGGTGAGTCTAGGGTATAGAACAAGACTGTGTCTCAAAAACCAAAAAAGTATGCACATAGCCTTTTATAACTAGAGGATTGTTTCACAACTCAATTTTATTTTATTTTATCAAGACAGGGTCCTACTGTGGAACTCTGACTTTCCTGGAACTCACTATAGAACCAGGCTGGCATTGAACCCACAGAGATTCCGTCTCCTCTGCCTTCTGAGTACTGGAATTAAAGGCGTGAGCCACTACAACTAGCTCTGACTTGATATATATGTAAATTTTGCACAGTCTTTTATTTACTACTATGTCCTTATTTGTTTTATTATCTTGGCTGGGATATAGTGTTTAGATTCAAAATATATATTTTTTTCAGATTTATGAAGACATTGCTCTTCTCCCATCTTGATGTGGGTGGGTTCTAGGGTCTGAATTCAGGTTCTAGGTTTGCATAGCAATGGCCTTTCCTTTCTGTGTCATCTTATAGCTCACTCCCCCCCACACACACACACACATACGCTTCTTGGAAAGTTAGAACAATTGTTGGATTTTTTTTTAAGATTAAAAAAATTGTGTTGTGTGGTGGGGACACTCGTGGGTAGGTGGGGTGGAGGATTATATGCATATGAATGCAGGTGACCATGGAGGCCTCTGTTCCCTCTGGAGCTGGAATTACAGGCAGTTGTGAGTCACCTGACATGGATGGTGGGAACCGAACTTGGGTCCTCTGCAAGAGCAGTATGCACTCTCTGCTGAGATATCTCTCCAGCCCCATGCTTAATGCTTTACCAACATCCAGTATTGGCACTGAGAAACCCAGGGTGGAATTTCTCCCCGTTTGTACTTGTATACCTACCTTGGTGTGCGTGTGTTTACTTGCAAAGGTTTTTTTCACTTAAAAAAGCTATGGTTTTCTGTTAGGTGCCAGGGGCATGTCTTTCCCAATGTCCTTGGCACTTCATAGTTCTCTCCATCTGGTGATATGGCCTCCAGCTCAGGGACACATTGTCCACCTGTTCCCAGGTGTACCACCTTCTTAATAAGCGGAGCTTAGACTTTCTCTGTCTGCTTCATGTTCTTGTCTGTCCTCTCATGGTAGCTTTCTCTCCTCCCTCAGCGCTGTTCTCAGCACCAGTTTCTTAGATCCATCTAGAGGACCATGTAGTCAAATCTGTAACTTTAACCACTTCATTATCCAGCCCACACACAGAATTATCTCAGCAATTCTTTCCTCCTCCTCTGCTATTTCTTATTTTCCTCTTCCTCTCTCCTTCTCTTCTCCCTCTTTTTCTTTCATCTATCTATCTATCTATCTATCTATCTATCTATCTATCTATCATTAGTTTTTTGAAGTAGAGTTTCTCTGTGTAGCCCTGGCTGTCCTGGAACTCCCTCTGTAGACCAGGCTGACCTCGAACTCAGAGATCTGCCTGCCTCTGCCTCCCGAAAGGTGTCACCACCTTTCCCCTTTCCTTTTTTCTCCTGGGGAAAAGGTGGTGCTTTCTAAGCAAGCGCTCTGCCCTCTGCACTGCATCTTCAGCCTTGAAATCTCATCCTAAACGTCCTGTGTTTGATGTCCAGACTTTTTCATAGCAGGTAGTTTTGTTTTATGGATGTGTTATTCGTCTGCCTCCTCCTAAAAGGCCAGCTAGCATTTTTTCTGTTTTGCCGGGTGGTGGTGGCAGACGCCTTTAATCCCAGCACTTGGGAGGCAGAGACAGGTGGATTTCTGAGTTAGAGGCCAGCCTGGTCTACAGAGTGAGTTCCAGGACAGCCAGGGCTACACAGAGAAACCCTGTCTCGAAAAAAAAAACAAAAACAAACAAACAAACAAACAAACAAACAAAGTTCTGTTTGAACCCCTGAGTTTATTCCTTCAGGAACAAAGGGTTGGTTGACTGAAGTCTTCTCTGCTGTCTGAGCTTTCTAGTGCTGAGAGGCAATATAGGCTCCTGGCTTGGCTTTTTACCGTTGAAGTCTGGTTGTTAGTCCTAATTTTAGGTGAGTGGAGTGAGGTCTACTTAGCTGCAGGGTTCCCTGAAAGAGTCAGCCATCCCTGGAGGAGTTAGGCCTTCCTGGAAGCTAGCCCTCCAGTGTCACTTGTCCCACGGAGACAGTTACTGTATTCCTCTGGACAGAGCATGATGGTGGGCTTTCAAGTTTTCACATAAATCCTAAATGCTTCCGGCCACCAGATTGCTGAGTTCAGCTCTCTTCTGGCCAGTGTAGGGATAGATTCCAAATAACTCCACCCCAACTACCATGCACTTGGCAGGTAGAACGTGTGTCACACCCACTGCTGCAACAACAGTACCAGCTGCATCGGGAGCGCTTGATGCAGTGCTGCCAGCAACGCCCGGTGGAGCAGGTCCTCTACCACGGCACGTCAGAGTCTGCTGTGCTCGACATCTGCGCACACGGCTTCAACCGCAGTTTCTGTGGCCGAAACGGTAAGACCTGTGCAGGGCAGGGAGGCAGGCTATGCTAACCCTGATGACCCTCACCTTGTTGCCTCACCTGTCCTGTCCTTGTAGGCACACTCTACGGACAGGGCGTGTACTTTGCCAAGCGTGCCTCTCTGTCGGTACTGGATCGCTACTCGCCTCCCAACGCAGAAGGCCACAAGGCAGTGTTTGTGGCACAGGTGCTGACTGGTGACTATGGACAGGGCTCCCATGGTCTGAAGGCGCCTCCTTTGAGGGCCTCCGGTCAGGTGCTTCGCTACGACAGCGCCGTGGACTGCCTCCACCAGCCCAGAATCTTTGTCATCTTTCACGACACCCAAGCTCTACCCACGCATCTAATCACCTGCAAAAACATAGTCCTGGGTACCCCCTGATAACTCTCTTGGTCTCTTGGATCTCTTTCCTGGACATTTGACCTAAGAGGCCAGCTTCTGGTTCCCTACTCTACAAAGTCCTTAAGCGTCAGAGCTGCCCACGGGAGTGCTCCTGCCTCTGGCTGGAAAGCCAGGATGACTGTGAACTGGGGAGGGCCAGATCTAATCGGTTCCTTGGCCTGCTCGACCGCCAGGGGTCAGCAGAACACGGCAGGAGGGTGCGCCGCCGGGCACACCCGTCTTGGTTGGACCGCGCCCTAGCGGGGCTGTCTTTGAATAAACCTGTATTTGAAACCAGTTAGATAGAAGGACTGGCTGGAACTCGGAATCCGATCTATTTGGGAGAGTGGGGGCCACCCACGTGGCTAGGGACCGCGTCAGCTGTTCACGGAGGGGTGGGGGCGGCGGTGGGCAGTGGATCCAGGCGTCTGGACGCGGTGCACTCCTACGACCTCACGATCGCCAGCAGCATCTCTTTCTCCCTCACGCACCGCCCACCAAGGTGTGAGCACTCGGTGGGTGCTTTCTGAGCTAGTCCTATCTTCGGCTCCGGTTCTGCAACCTCCCGGTCCAGTACTCTTGGCGCGTAGCCCGGTCACGCGTGAATCGTTTGCTCGCTTTCTGAGGTGCCCGGGCAGCGCAGCTCTTGGTGGGACCGGGGCGGGGCTCTGGATTAGCCCCGCCTGTGCTGCCTCCGCGGTTCTCCCGGGCCCCAGGAGTCTGGCTGCAGCGGCTGAGGCAAGCGGAACCACCAGGAGCGTAGAACTGGGAGGGTATGGAGAGGCTCCAGATATGTTGGGAGTTTGGGGGGGAAGGCGGGTAGGGGTGGATGGCTTCAGACCACCCGGAACTAGGTGCTGCTTCGCAGCCCCTCTTGCTCTATGCAGAGATCAACACCTCCCTGGGATCAGGAAATTGCGGAACTGGACGGGAGGTGCTTGAGTGTGGGCAGAAAACGCCGCGATGAAGGCAGGCTCGGTTGGGGGCTGGAACAGAGACAGCCACCGAAGGACCCTGCGGTGGAGTGGGGTCGAGAGAGGCACCAGCTTGAGGACCGTTGACTTTTCCCTTGGCCTGAGGGCGAGGCACAGAGCCCACATTGTGCCCCCACTGTATGCCACCCCCGCTGAGACAGAGCCCCATTCACCTCTTCGCACGCCAGTGCTCTTGGGGCAGGGAGCTGGGGCGTGTACACGCGCGGGGGATACGTGCGCTTTGGCTGCACGCAATAAGCTGGTGGGTTGCTAGAGCGGCTGACGGGCTCCCCCGGGCCTTGCCGCATCCGAGTTCCCGCAACCCACGCCGCTGCGGCTTCAGCTATTTATAGGCCTTTGCTGCAGAGATCGCAGAGACGGAGGTAGGACCGTATAGGCTAGAGATGGGGTAGAGTGATGGGAAGTCCTAAAGACTGAGCCTGGAGGTAGATGCAGTGACCACGGACTGGGGTTGAGGGTCTTGTTTTGAAGAGTGGGACAAAGGGGACATGAGCCGTGTTTGTTGATGGCCTCCTTGCCAGCCTATTGGAGGATCAGAGGACAGGGAGTCCAAGACTGAAATGGAGGGAATGGGAGCTCTTGTCCTAGTGACAGGGTCCTATCAATGTGTGCTTGAAGGTAGCGCCCTCTTCTCCTCCGGTTTGACAGGTGGAGGGTGGAGTCAGTGTCCTGTGCTGTGGATGGGGGCGGGGATAGTTGGCGTTTGGGTAACTAAGAGACAGGAACGATGGTCAGTGTGTGTGCTGGAGGAGGTGAGGATAGATAGGAATGGGAGAGAGAATGTAAAGTGTGGGATGAGCATCAGGGGGTGAGTGTATGAGCAAGACAGGAGGAGTTTGGTATCAATGTTCAGGTTAAGGAGGTGATGGTGGGTCAGTGTACAGTATCGACTTTCCCCACAGGTAAGAGTGTGAATCCTTCTTACTTTCCCTCCAGGAGGCCATGTCAGGGGAGGATTCCGAGGTCCGGCCAGTGGCAGTGGCTGAAGGTAGTTCCAATGGAAGTAGTGGTTCACCCAGCCCCGGGGACACACTGCCCTGGAACCTTGGGAAAACACAGAGAAGCCGGCGAAGCGGAGGTGGCTCTGTGGGCAATGGGAGCGTCTTGGATCCCGCAGAGCGGGCCGTCATCCGCATTGCAGGTAATGGGGAAGGGTCTGGTCAGCTTGCCTCATCAGCACAGGTGTTAAACACCTTCTATGTACTGCATTCAGGAATTGGACTGGATAAGACACCAGGGGTGATCAGCTATGAGGGAGGTCTTATTCTGAACTAGTGAGTTCAGGTAACACAGCTCCACCTGCTGGCTCGACCTTGGTAGCTGCAGGAGGTTGGAGGGCTTTTAAAGTAAGGGCTGACGTCTGACTTCCTGCTGTAGGAGCTCAGCAGTGGTCTCCTGGGTCCAGACGCCCATCTTCAGCTGGAATAATTTCTTGGTCTCTTGAGGTCAAACTGCTTCTCCAATCTGGGGTGCCATCTCAGGGTGGGACTACATTGTCACCTGGAAAGCAGATGTTCAATCTGTGAGAGCCTTAGAACCTCCATGAGCCAGAGTCCAGCTGTTCCTTTCAGGAGCTGCCAGTCTGAGGATGGAAATGACTGAAGCGAAAGGCACCATGGGAGGCAGCAGGCAGTCGGAAGGTAGCTAGCTGGAGGGCAGCCTGTACCTGTGAGAAGTGGGTCATCAAAGGCTGGAGGCCATTGGGTGGGATGACCTGGGAAAGGGAACACTGACTCCATCCCCTAGGAGATGATGAGCTGTTTGAAACCCAGGAGGTGGTAAGGGTAGACTTGAGAGCTGAAAGGCCAGGTGCTGAGCATGGAGATGGTACAACATCGAGGAACTTCGCTGGTGGAAGCATAGCAGCAGCTTGTGGAGATGGGAGGGAAGAGATAAAAAACATACTCCCCACCCTGCCTCTAGGACTATTCCTTATCTGAGTGCATGTGCGGGCATGTGCGGGCGCGGAGGTGGGGGTGGGGTGAGGGCGAGGGGGTGGGGGCGCGCGTGCACGCGTGGGCGGACACACACACACACACAATGATGATCTTACAAAAGGGGTTATTTTCCCATTTGAAGTTTTGAATACCCTTCACTACCTCAGACCTTTAAAGACAGGGGTGAGGGTAGGGTAGCCCAGAAGCCCTTTTTAACTGGTTGGGTGGTTTCTGTGTTTACTGCTCTTCATGCTGTAGCTAGCCCCACTTGCTGTATAGTCTTTGTGCTCTCTGGTAATTTTCTAAGGACTGATTTCTAGACGCAGAGCTTCTGCTCGTGGTCCATACAAGTTTTCCAGGAACAATGCAGAGTCAATCGGGAAAGGAAGGCGTGTCGATACTGGGCGGTCTGTGTCAGACGGATGGGTAGAAAGGAACTTTTTTTTTTTAATTACTAAGGTATTTTCTTTTGTAAATTGTGTACTACGTCTTTTTTTATGTGCGACTTTTTCTTGTGTTCCAAGGGCTTCTTATATTTCGGCGATGCCAACTATATCTCCACTGTTATGACCAAGGGAAGTTATTAACGGCGAAAGGAGGGAGGGAGCCAGGCAGGAAGGGCCACGCTCAGGTGGCCAGGTGAAGTTGCCCAGGGCGAAGGAGTTGGAGAAGTCGTGGCCGGCCCAGGGAAACGGCCGCCTTAGCCCGAGTTCTGTCAGCCGCCTCTGGTTCCTGAGTAGGCAGGGAAGTGTTTGCAACTGGATGTGTGTGGGATCAAGGCTCAGATTCCCGCGAAGGGGCGCCAGGCAGCGGTTACAGCTACGGGGCAGGTCGGCGGCTGGCCGGCCGGGCCCCGCCCCGCCCGTGGGGCATCCTGGGTGCGGGGCGGGGCGGGGCGGGGGAGGCCTCTTTAAGCCGTGCGCGCGGAGGCGGCGGGGGCAGAGCGGCCGCCAGGGCTGGCCTTGCGCGGCGGCCCGTTGCGTTCTTCTCCCGCCAGCATGGCCCATCTGCTGACGTCTGGCCCACCACCCGACGAACAGGATTTCATCCAGGCCTACGAGGAGGTGCGGGAGAAGTACAAAGGTACGGAGCCTCTGGCCCCTGTCTGCCCTTTCGGGCACGCGGGCCCCTCCAGGTTAACCAGCCTGACAGCCGGCCGTGTCCCCAGCTGCTGTCCCCGACCGTTGTCCCAACAGAGCCCAGTCATTCGCAGCAAGTCTCACTAACTTCGCTCGCTCCCTACAGCCTTCGGGGCCCGGGGAAGGGATGGATGCGCTCCGCAGAGCCCCCGCGTCTATGACCTTAATAGGACATCTCCAGGCACGGGTGGCCGGGGTGGGCCCTGGTGGGGGCGGGTATATGTATGAAGCAGGGCTTTTCAGGGTCCGCAGTCTAGACTAGTGTCCGGTGTCTTTACCCAGCAGACACGTGGGTCAAGGCTAAGCCATCCCCTGCCTCTCCTCTGGGGCAACTGTCTGTGTGGGGTGGGGGGTGGCTGCTACTGCCTGGCAGTGAATGGCATAGCTGCTGCCTCTCCTCACCTCCCCAAACTGGTCAGGACTGGGCCACACCCTCCCTTGGCAGGGAATTCCATTGCACCCTGACTTTGTCCCCTGGAAATAGCCCCTTCATGTCTAGAGGAACTTCAGAGCCTATCCGACCCAGTCTGTGGCTTTGGCAACTTAACCCGTTCCATGTCCTCCTGGAGCCTAGGACCTGCCCAGGTTCTGGACGCTGTCAGCCACTCAAGGCCCAAATGCTTGGCTCTGGGCTGGGGTCTGTAAGCTCTAAGTAGCATGTCCAACTGTACCTCCCAGCTTTCAAACACTTAGAGGTCTGGGTATAATGCCATTGAGGAGGGTTGATACGGAGGCCCCAGGCAGAGCCCAACAAAACAGGTTCCAGCTCCACATGGCTGGTTTTGCTGGCTCTGCCCCCAAGGGCAGCTCAGGGAGAGCTGTCCGGCTACAGCTTTGCCTGGAGCTTGGGTGCCTCTCCACCCCACACCCCACCCAGGCAGGGTATGTTTCACAGTCCTGCGGGCACAGTGGCTGTGCTGTGTGGGGGTCTGCTAGTTCTGTGGCTGGCTTGTTTGCTCCTGAGGATCAGGTAGTGATGCTCCTGAAACTGTGGGCTCTTGAGCTTGACCACTGTACCCCTAGAATACCACTGGGAAGGCTGGGCTGATGTTCACTCCTCGAGGGTCTATCTGGAAAGATGCAGGGCAAGGAAATATCTGTCTCCTTGGGCCACAGTCCTGTTGGCAAGCCCCAGGGCAGTACTGTAGACCAGTATTGACTATATATAGTGGCACCCCTCAAGCCTTCCTTGTCTGGTTGGTTTGCTGGGCTTATATGGTCCAGTGCTAGAGTCTTGTTAAAGTATCAAGCTAAAGCCATGATGGCCTCTTCTTCCTGAGGGGGGAGGTTCCTGCTCATCCAGGAGTGTACTGACAGGTTCCTTGGGCCCAGCTCTGTGTCCTCTCCTAGCCTAGTTCCACTGGAGACAGAGGTTTATGTTAGGCCCACCGGGCAGTATTAGTCTTTGTCTGTCTTCTGGCATGGGTGGCATTGAAGGCTGGTGAGAGGGCAGTGGGTACAGGAGTGCTGCCTGAAGTGGAATTGATGGGTACAGCTGCCTGTACATGCGTGTCTCCCCAGCCTCAAAGTAGCTGAGTTGCTAAGCAGTATAGCAGGTGCTGGGGGCTCCCAGAGCAGAGAGTGAGGTTCAAGAATGCTTCTGAGGCACGAGTCTTCTTGACTCTGACTCCATACAGGGGCTAGCTAAGCACTGGGGCTATAGACCAAGGAAAGAAATAGCCTAGAGGAGGCCAGACGTGCCCCGTGCATCCTGCTTCCTTTTGAGACCTGACCCTAGTAATCTCATTGAGACTGGGCCCTAGTGGTCCGTCCCATCGGGCTGCTGAGGTCCCTGGATGGCAAGGATATGGGGAGCTGTCTTATGCTCCCCATTAGGTGATTATGCCTCTCTTCTAGTCCCAGCTTACCACTGGCTAATTCTCTGAAGGTAGGGGAGCTCACCTGCCCTAGGACATTCCACTCCGAGCGCCTGAACTGAGAAATGGCCCTAGCCTTTAAAGAGATGCTGCCTTCACCTTTTGACTCTCCTCCCATTGACCTTCATTCCTATTTACAACTTCCCAGGCCTCTTCCCTAGAGTCATTCCTGGCTACTCTTCTTTGGAAATCCCCAGCCATTCCCACAGGGCAATGCTTATCCTAAAACTTTCTAAACTTCCTGTCTTCTTGAGCCCCTCTATCTTCCCCATCTACCGTGCCTCTCCTATCGGTGGAGATTCTTTCAGAGTTGAAAACCAATGGGGCTTGTGGCTAGAGAGCTCTGGGTGCCTAACCAGACAGAGGGTACCACCCTTGCTGCGATTCGGCGGGCTGATCCTTGTACTGCCAATTGGTTGGCCTGTGAGAGGCATCCTGACCCCTGGTTCCCTGAGCCTGGTTCGTAATGGCTCCCAGAGCTGTGCCATGCTGCTGTGCTACAGGAGCTGTGGCCATGAGGGGGCCAGGGAGAGTTTTGAGGGAGAGGAGGTAATTTAAGTATACAGAGATAGGGATGTTTGGTGAAGAAGAAAAAGCTTGAGTCCTCCTCCACCCTCAACTATGAGTCAGGGTACAGTTTACCATGGACAAGAGCAGCACCTTCGAGGCTACCCTGTCCACTATGGGAACCAAATAGTAACAGGCAGCATGGGTGGCTGGGTAGCGCTTGGCAGAGTGATGGCCACACTGCCAGGTCGTCAGGGCAGAAGGCATAAGAACCGAGGCAGGGGTGTGTGCTATTGGTGAGTGGGTAAGGATTGGGGGTTGGGAATCTGCAAGGAGTATCTGCCTGAGAGAGCCACACCAGGCTGAGGAAAAGGTGGTTGAAAAGAGACCGGGAGCTGTGTCCGTGTCTATAGCAAGACCTGTCCAGGGGCTCCCAAACTCCTTTGAAGGCTATGGCCTACTTGGTACTGCTGTGGGTGACACACTCTCCTGTGTTCCTGTCCTTCTCCATACTGGACTCTGAGCTCTGTTATCTTTGTCCCTGGCACCAGCAACCCCCCAACCCCCCAGCTTGCATTTTCGGTGTTTGCACAGATGAACGGTGACTGTACAGGGATCCTCTGCAGTCGGGCTCAGCTGGCAAGGGCGAGGGCTGGCAGTTGTTTGGGGCTCTTTGGAGAGGACTTGTGATCTCTCAACTGTGGAAAGGAAAACACTAAAAAAAAGTCTGGCACAATAGAACTACCTTAGAAAAGTAGTGAGGTGCTGGTGGCGGTGCTAGTGTGTGTGAGGTAGGGGAGGGGAGGGAACTGGAAAGAGGGAGACAGAGCTTCCTGTACTCACTAGTTCTCAGACTGTGATGACCTCTGGAGACACTGGCTTTCCTTGTTAGCCCTTGTTCAGTTGACCCCATGCTTAGTGTTTGGATGCATTTCACAGGTCATAATGCAATTCACTTATGTAACGTGACAACTCACCGGGTGGGATTGGTGTGCGCCTTTCACCCCAGCACTTGTGAGGCAGAGGCAGGCAGATCTCCAAATTCAAAAGAAACCCTGTTTCAAAAAATAAAAAAAAGTATACATACATACATACATATGTATATATATAATTGAGTGATTTTTATACGTATTAGGATATTTACAGGGTTGTACATTCATCATAATTAGTTCCAGAACATTTTGTCCCCTGTTCCCTGCTCTTGTAACTGGTCTGCTTTTAGCTCTTACGGATTCTGGATTGACTCTTTCATCTAACTGGACTCTTGTTTAAGTCTGCCTTCTTTCACACATACCAGTCTTTTATCCACCTCCCTGCTCTCCCCGCACTCTCTTTTTGTGACAGGATCATGCAGTGTAACCTGACTGGCCTTGAACTCACAGTACTCCTGTCTTCACCTCCGGAGCATTGAGCTTCCAACATATGCCACCATGGTAGAATATCTCATTTTATAGATATAGCAACATTTCTGTGCATATTTATTAGCTGATGAGTGTTTGGATTATTATGACTAATGGTCTGGCAACATTTGCACACACATCAGTGTGTGGATTTGTATCTTTCTCTTGGGTAGATGACTAGGAGTGGAATTGCTGGGTCATGTGGTCATTCTATATTTAACCATTTGAGGAACTGCCAGATGGTTTTCCACAGTACCTGAAGTACTCTACTCTCCCAGTATCACTGCCTGAAGTTTCTAATGTCTTCAGTACATTTCCTTCCCTCTTTCCATTACCCATCTATTAATTTTTCTACTTACTTTTTTCCTTTTGTGGAGTGGTGCGTGGAACCTAAGGCCTTCAGCATGCTAGGTGCCTTTCTAATTTATTGAAGTATCTTTTGAATACTTAAGTTCTGAAAAAGTTTTGTGGGGTTTGTATTTTTTTTGGTTTTTCGAGACAGGGTTTCTCTGTGTAGTCCTGGCTGTCCTGCAACTCACTCTGTAGACCAGGCTGGCCTTGAACTCAGAAATCCACCTGCCTCTGCCTCCCAAGTGCTGGGATTAAAGGCGTGCACCACCACTGCCTGGCTGAAAAAGTATTTTTAACTGAGGAATTTTACACTTACTGTTTGTTGGGTGGGGCAGGCATGTGTCATAGTGAACATGTGGAGGCTGAAGGACACTGTGTGGAATTTACATCTTTCCTTCCGTGTGGGTATCAGGGATTGAACTCAGCCCCTCAGCCTGGTAGTAAGTGCCTGTACCTGTTGAGCCGTCTTCCCAGCTCAGAAGGTGTATTACATTTTCATTATTATTATATATCTATTTATTGATTTATTTTTGATTGGTTATGATTTCATGTTGTATCTAAGAAACCATCGCTCTAACCAAAGCTAGAAAATCTTATGCTTATGGCTTTTCTTCTTTCTCCTCCTCCTCTTCCTCCTTCCTCTTCTTCCTTCTTCCTCTTTTTCCTCCTCTTCCTCTTCTGGATCTTTTTGTTAAAAGATTTATTTTATGTATATGAGTACACTGACACTATCTTCAGACACACCAGAAGAAGGCATCAGATCCCCATTACAGATTGTTGTGAACCACCATGTGTGTGCTGGGAATTGAACTCAGGACCTCTGGAGGAGCAGCCACTTAGCCACTTCTTCAGTCCCGTTGTTGTTGTTGTTGTTGTTGTTGTTCTTCTTCTTCTTCTTTTTCTTTTTTTTTTTTTTTTTTTGCTTATTCTTATTCTTACTTTTATACTTACTATTTGTTGTACTATTTATTTGTTTATTTTTGTGGTTCTGGGATTGGACCCAAGGCTTTACACACGAGAGGTGAGCGGTCACCACTGAGCTACACGTCTGGTCATATATATTTAGCTCATTAATTTTTTTTTAAAAAATTCAGTTTCTGAGTATATTGCCTGCTTGTATATACACCATGTGTGTGCCGTGCCTGTAGAGGCCAGAAGAACGAACGCATCAGATCACCCAGGACTAGAGTTACAGAGGGTTGTCAGCTGCCTTGTATAAGCGGGACTTGAACCTGAGTCATTCAAAGGAGCAGGCGGTGTTCAGAGCTGAGCAATCTCTGCAGCCCCTCTGTTTAGTTCTTATGTGGAGGCCTTTGGTCTGTTTTGAGATCATTTTGTACGTGACATGAGGTAGGTGTCTACTTCAGCGTGTGTGAGTATCCTGTTGTCCCAGCATGATTTGTTGCAAAGATTTTTTTTTCCCCTATTGAATGCCACCACAAGAGTCTCATGGTCTTAAATGATTACAAGATACTCTATTACCTGGAAGCACTAGTGTTTATTTACTTGATCCTTAAATGGACATTGAACTTATTTTAAAAGGTCATTGGGGCTAGAGAGATAAGTTGGTGGTGTAGAGCTCTTGTCTTCAGAAACCCTGAGTTCTAGTCCCAGAGCCCATGCTGGCTGACTTATTTCTCTTATCTCAGCTCTAAGGGAACCAGCATGCTCTTCTGGCTTCCACAGGCACCTGCACTCGTGTGGCATACACAGACACATACCCACACGTACAAATAAAAAATAGTAAAATGAAATCTTAAACAATACATTTTTTTTTAAAGGTTGTGTTTCTAGGGCCAGTGAGCTGGCTCAGTGGATAAAAAGCACTTGCAGCATGCGCCTGACAGCCTGAGTTCAATCCCCGGGGCCCAGGGAGGAAGGGGAGAACTAACTCTCAAGGTTGTCTGCCTTCCACAAGCACTCCTGGTACATTTGTGCACACACACACACACACACACTAATAAAAATTAAAAACGTATTTCTAGATTGATCTCCAATGTAGATGAATCCTTCAGATGTAACTCAGAACTTTCTACAGTCTTGCAGAGAAAATTCTAATTTGAATTATCCTGTGTTATATGATTATTAATGAAGGCCAGTGTCGTTTCATAGAGTTATTGGCCATTTATATTTCTAATTTTTCTTCTTACATTTTTCACGCGTATGTGCGTTGCGAGGGGGGAAGGGACGAACGATAGACATCATAGATGTGTTAGAGTGGGCATGAGGAGGGAAGGGGGATTCGTAAGGGTTGTTTCTCTATGTCCACCTTGTGGGCTCCAGGGACTGAACTTAGGTTGTCAGCAGGTGCCTGTACTCTCTGTGTTGGGTGACATGTGTTACAGCGTGTGCAAGTGTACATATGTGACCATATGTGAGATGTGGAGGTCAGAGAACAGCCTCAGTGTCATTCCCTGGTGCTGTACTATCTGTCTGTCTGTTTGTTTTGATTCAGGGTTTCTCCTTGGCCTGCAACAAGTAGGCTAGCCTGAACCGCCAGGGACAGTTGTAAGTCTCCATGTGGGTATTGGGAATTGAACCCAGGACCTCTGGAAGGGCAGCAAGTGCTCTTGACCACTAAGCCATCTCCTATCCCCATGGCTGGCTTTTGACATGGTTGGGAGGAGCCCTCATGCCTGTGTGGCAGCCATTTTACTGAGCTAGTGCTCCATTTTCCAAAGTTTATTTTCCCTGTGAGAGTTCTTTAGATATTTATATCTTTGTGTATTATGTGAACTTCATATTTTCTGGTTATTTTGTAAGCAAGTGAAGTTTTTATTGAAGCCTAGCCTTTCTGTAGGAAAATGTACAAATTGTACACGTACAGCTTCCATTTCAGAGCTGGCCTGTGATCACTGCCCAGACCAGAAAACAACAGTTTTTGGATCCCTTGTATTCAGTTATTCAATATAACAACATCAATTTGTCCCTCCCTCCCTCCCTCCCTCCCTCCCTCCCTCCCTTCTTTCTTTCCTTCCTTCTTTCTTGTTTTCTTTCTTTTGGTTTTTGGAAACAGGGTTTCTTTACTATGCAGTCCTGGCTGTCTTGGAGCTCGCTCTGTACACCAGGCTGACCTTAAACTCAAGAGATCTGCCTGCCTCTGCCTCTGCCTCCCAAGTATCAGTCTGTCTTTATTTGAGCCTGTTGACAGTGACTTTGGGCAAATTTGTTTTAAGTATTTAATTTAATAATAAAAATAATTATTATTGGAACCAGGAGTGATGATTCTTGCATTTAATCCCAGTACTCAGAGGCAAAGGCAGGCAAGTCTATGAGTTCAAGGCCAGCCTGGTCTACAGAGTGAGTTCTAGGACAGCCAGAGCTACAAGAGAAACCCTGTTTTACCCCCAAATAATATTAATTTGTAAGTTGTACATTAATAATAACTATTATTATTACTTGGGATGAGGTCTTGCTGTGTCTCTCAGGCTGGTCTCAAACTCTTGTGCTCAAGTGATCCTGCCTCAGCTGAAACTGTGTGTGCCACAGTTCCTGGCCAGAAGAGTCTTTCAAATTTGCCTGTTTTCACTCTGTGACCTTTGGGTTTTATGCTGTGCTCTGAATGGCTTTCTTTTATTGAAGAACAAAACCATGAGCTGGAGACATGGCTTAGTGGCTAAGATCCTCTGCTGCTTTTCCAGAGGAAGGACCAAGTTTGGTTTGCAGCATCCACATCTGGAGACTCACAGTGATAGCCTATAGCTTTAGCTCTGGAAAAATCCAGTGTCCTCTTCTGGTACCTGCACATGTATGTGCATACATGTGTGCACACACAGAACGAGACACACACATACAGACAAATATAAATAAAAACAAAACCCACACACATCTGTTTATTTATTATATAGCGTCTTCAGGGTCTGGGTGTGTGTTCATGGCCTACAAGGAGTATTTTAAACATCGTTTTCCCCACCAAACTCAGCTTCTGAGAGCAGGGCCCATGGCTTGCTGCATCTCTGCATTCAGAGCCAAGCCCCAGCACACTTGCTGGGAGAGACAGGTGGACCCTGAGCCCTGCAGGCACTCCAGCTCCCTGAAATGATCCCGTAGTTCCCCTAAGGAGCTACTGAGGTGGCAGTGAAGATGGAGAACACTTGAGAAGGGGTAGTATGTCCGTGTTAGGGGAAGCAGAGTGGTAGGTTGGCATTGGGTGTATGTGGCTAACTCAGATGGGGATGTGACTAGAGAGCCAACATGCTGAGAAATGCTGGATTGGGCTTGACAAGGGACAGCTTATTTGGAGCCATCTGTAGGGAAGACCTGTCCCCTAAAACCCTTCAAGTCTAGGGACTGGGAGGATGCAGGCTAGGTGGAGAGGGCTATCTGGCACTGAGGTCTCTGTGTACCCTCGGCTAGCCTGGAATTCTTATGTAGACTAGGCTGGCCTGCCTGCCTTTGCCTCCTCAGTGCTGGAATTAAAGTCCTAAGCCACCACATCTGTTTGAGCACAAAGTCCTGAGATCAGACAGAGTCCTGGGGAGCAGTGGATGAGGCCTACAGGAACTTGAGCAGGATTCTTTAGGGGTGCAGCCAGATTCCAGCCACTAAGGGATGTGGAGGAGGCCGCTGGGGAGTAGAAGCCGGTGCAAGATGAAAGTGATCCCTGTGTGGCTTGGGATACAGACAGGCCTTTAGGGCTCTTCATTCCTGACCTCTAGGGGTCTTGGGTCCTGGCTTAGTTGTGGAAGGGACCTCCAAGTTGGGCAGTTGGCTCTTGACAGGAACACATATTGTTTCCCTGAGGCAAAGGAATCCCTGACCCAGGAAGAAAGAAGAGGAGGAGGCCATTTTGCTGCCCTTTTTTTTTTTTGAAAGGCATGCCTGCAGCTGACTGGGTTTACCACCCTGTTCCTGTTACAGTGTCTTGGAAGTCTAGCACCTGCATTTCCTTCTGTCTGTCCCTTTAGTCCAGGCTGGCAGGGTCACTACTGGCTGAGCATTTTCATAAATCTGTGACTGCCTTCTGTGTCACAGAGAGCCTGCCACAGGGCTTTTCTGGGTAATCTCTTCCCTCCTGACTCTGCAGAGGCAGTTGAATGGACTCATGAGTCACAGTTAGGCAAAAGGCTTTCTAGTCACACATATGCCTTTCTTTCCAGAGCATCCTGTCCAGACACTGACGCTCCCCATGTCAGCATCTCTTTGCAAACTGAATGGCCTGTGAATTTCCCAAATGGCCAGTGCTGGTTCCTTTTTGTTTAACGGTTCCTTCCTCAATTTCTCTTTCTTCCTGACTTTTAAGATGAGCCACAAGAAGAAACTGATCTATAGCTGCTTGGAAATCTTTTCAGTCAGAATCCATGTTTTCTGCACACCCTGTAGAACACAACCCAGTCAACTTGGCTACTGAAAGACAAGAATCACCTTGCTTCTAGTATGCAAGAGCATGGTTTTCTCATTTATTTCTTCTTCTTCTTCTTCTTCTTCTTCTTCTTCTTCTTCTTCTTCTTCTTCTTCTCCTCCTCCTCCTCCTCCTCCTCCTCCTCCTCCTCCTCCTCCTCCTCCTCTTCCG